>NC_056730.1:889536590-889841590 GCF_019279795.1 Protopterus annectens | reverse complement strand
ATTCTTTAACGCTCCCATATACATATATGTATATATAGATATATGTATATGTATATATAGATATATGTATATATAGCTATATATGTATGCATAACCTATGTGTACAGATATGCCTCATTATGTTGGTATATATGTAGATATCAATAACTATATGTGCATACATATCTATTCTGATATACCTACTACTGTCAATATATATGTAAATATCCATACATATATGTGCATATTTATCTCTATCTGTATATGTGTAGACATATATTGCTCTGTATATGTGTATATCTGCATGTTTATTTGCATAGCTATGTACATATACATAGGCATCTATGTATGTCGATGTGTATATGTGTATGTCTATATAGATATCTGGATAATTATATGTACATATATCTTCACCATATGTCCTGAACATGGAGTGTAGCCCTACCTCACCTCCTATAGTCCTAACTTCGTAGTGCAAGGGGATGTCAGGTATGTATAGCAGGTATATTTGGAAACTATTGCTACTGTAATAGGGATTGTCTTCACAGACATGGTGTGTGTGGGACATCACATCTGCTTTTAAAATGTGCACCATTGGCTATTGACAGACATCCTAAGGACATCATAGTACAGTACCACTGCTAGCACGTAATGCTCCTGTGGACTACAGAATTAATAATGGCCAATATATGTGGACAGTCTGAGACACTCTGGACAGTCCAGAGGTATACACATAACCCCTTAGTGCAAGACATGTGGACCAATCCTGACAATGTGGATGTTAACAGCCATGTAGCTGGGTATAACACGTGACTACTGGTATACATGTGCCGCCATAGGTTATGCATTCACACATCCCTGCCTGTCCTGCCACATGATAACCACTGGTACAGATGTGCCATGGCCACATACTACCCACTAGATAGTGACATACATCTGTACAGCATCCCACAGCTCTGTCTGACATACATGACTGTTATGGTGGCCCAGCAGCAGTACATCTGGCAAGTATCTGGACATTACATCTCATTGGGTAAGTACACTAAGCTGCTAGGCATGTAACAAATCACTGTGCAGGCTACAGGCAGACTGGCTCAACACTGGGCTACATTTCCTATGGAGGAATGCACATGTACCTGCATATATAGCAGGCTCTACAGGAATGCCACAGCACAGTAACATACACCTGTGTGAAAGTGCATAACCACAACCACTGTGAATACAGGCACAGCCACATATGGTATGCTAGCGTATTATTACAGTATATGGACTATCTGTTCAACACCAACCTCATATGTGCCACTCACACACTAACCCTACATATACTGGACCACTACACAGTGTGCTCCAATGCCTGTCTGTGGTATGGGACATGTGCGCGTATGGCCCTACAAACATGTCAGCCGATAGGGTAACATACAGTGGAGCAGCATTTAACATCAGATAGAACAGGACCAAGAACAATGATATCTACCACAGTCTGTACACAGGCCAGGGTAAACATTAACAATAGACACACTGCCAACAATCACCATAAGTACACAGACCTCAGTACTGTACACACAACCACAGATTGTCCAGGTTATGTCATCAAATGTAACCCCTACTATACATAACGTGTAGCGGTCTGATATCTCACTGGCTTGTTATCAGATATGTTGTCACTAATTATGGTGTACAGCACATATGCACCCCTTACTGCATGACATATGTACAAAAGTTGACAGGGTTGTGGCTGGAGGCACATACACAGGGCCAATATTGACATGTTGCTGTGATAACCTCATACATTTGCTGTTGTAACAGGGTTTGTTGCAACATATGTCCTATGAGGGATATGAAGTCAGTAACTCTCATGGCTGTCACCATCTACAGACTGCAATCCTCACAATACCTTCTGCAGTTCACAGATAGGTGTTCTGTGGGTAACAGTTGAAACAAAAGGCACCACACACTGGCCAGTCTGCAGATGACCCTACAGATGGGTGTTCCCTCATAAACATAGCACTGACATGGCAGGTATGAAAACATGTAGGACAGCCATATCCACACTCACCCTGTCAAACCAACATTACTCCAAATGCAGTATAGCAGCACTTACAATCTGTAGTCAGGTCAGGCACATCCCTCTCCTGTGTGTTGGCCTGTTTCCACAGTGTATGTTGTTACAGGTAAATCCCCAAAATCCCATGCATACTACCAATGCCTTCAATATCTTTTTCACCGATGCTATCCAAACACTAGCCAGTCAACTATCGCCTAATACTTTTACTTTACCTACCTATAACAAAGCCACACCCCCTCCATTCATTTTCCAACCAGTCCCAACAACCCACATTCTTGCCCTAATCCAAAAACTGAAACCAGGCTCTCCTTCAGCAGACCAACTACCTGCTGAATATCTACAGAAATCTGCCAAGTCAATTGCTTACCCCATCTCCATTCTGATCAATAGAAGTATTAGCGAAGGTCATGTCCCTAACATCTGGAAAGTCTCCCATATTATTCCCCTTCACAAAGGTGGAACCTCCACCGATTTCTCCAACTACCGTCCCATAGCTCTTCTTTCTCCTTTTGCCAATTTCATGGAAAAATGCATCCATAGGCAATTGCTAGACCACCTAATCCATAATAACTTGCTCTCTAACTGTCAACATGGTTTCAGACCCTCCCATAGCACTACCACTGCCCTTCTTTCCTTTACAGATTGTATTAACAAAAAACGTAACTGTAATATGCTTTCCTTGGCACTATTTATTGATCTGTCAAAAGCATTTGACATGGTCAGTCATCAAATTCTGACAGATATCCTCAAATCCCTGGCCTTAGATGCACTCTCTGTCAAATGGTTCCAATCCTACTTAGATCAAAGACAACAGGCTGTACTCTGGCAAAACACTCTATCTAACCACCTACAAGTTAACCTCGGTGTACCTCAGGGATCCATATTAGGACCTCTCCTTTTCTCCATATTCAACGACCTTCATCTAGCAATTCCCCATGCTACTTGCATTCAATACGCAGATGACTCCACACTTGTATGCTCAGCCACAACCACCTCTGAACTTCACTCCCTTACCCAAAATGTATTTAACACTGTTGAACAATGATTCACTCACCATTGCCTTCTATTAAACCCCCAAAAAACGAAACTCCTCCTATTCAATCCTAATCATAAGTCCTCTCCTATAGATTTTGCTGTTACATCCACTAATGGTACCATTATATCACCTGACCTAACTACCAAGCTACTTGGTATTACCATTGACAACAACCTTACCTTTGACATACATATCAACAACACTATTAAATCTGTCAACAAAAAACTTGGCTCTCTCTACAGAATTAAACCCTTCCTGTCACCTACAGCTAGGACTACTATTACACACACTCATCTAATCTCTAGACTCCTGTATGCCTAAAATATTTTCACTAATCTATCTAAGAATAACCTCGATAAATTGGAAATCTCATACAATAACATAGCCAGATTTGCTACTGGTAACCCATTTAGAACACACTATTGCCTTAATTTAAAACAGCTTCAGTGGTTGGAACTACAGAATCTGCCCAAATACCACCAACTAATCACTGCCCACAAGACTCTTTACCAGCCTTCTAATACTCCTACTCTATCCACCATCATCACCCCCTATCACAATCTGAAGTCCTTACGTTCATCTCAGAAACTTCTAATTAACACATCTAAATCTAACAATAGAGCTGGGGATTCTCTCTTCTCTAATACTGTGGGAAAATTTTGGAATCTCCTACCCAACAAACTTTCCTCAGTTTCCTCTATATCACTCTTCAAAAACAAACTGAAACTTTTCCTCAAAACACACTGGTTATGCCCCTGTACTAAACCTGACTAATTCTCCACTCTACCCAAATACTGTCAGCATATCCTATACCTTACCTTTCTCACTCTGTATTTCATTATTTCCATCCCTCTGAATACTTACTTGTTAAAATATATATATCTATAAATATATATATATATATATTATTTATTTTTTTTTTTATTACTAAACTCATTTTTTTCAATCTGCCTCTTTTATTGTGTACATTGTATATGGAATTAGCCTGTATACCTCCCCTTTTTTTCTATATTAAGTAATGTACCTACTTGCTATTTTGAATTGTACACTGTATTGAATGCATTTCATACTGTATTGACTTCTGTCCTCTCTGTATTATTTCTATATTATCCAATTTTGTACTTGTATACACATCTGAAGTTATTTTATGTTGTCCTGCAATTTTATTATCATGTGTGTCATGGAGCTTTTCTTCCCGGGCCTCTACTGAAAATGGACATATATCCAGTTAGACCAGCCCAGTCAACAAATGTAAAATAAAATAAAATAAAATAAATAATAAATGTTGACACACCACATGCAGACACACACACACAGGGCCATATTTCACAGGTATGTGTATACAGCTGCTAGATGACTACTTCCTTGTACAGTCTTGTTGCACAGCTAGCACTTGCACCACATAGTCTGTAAAGATTATAGATACCGGTGGCTAGTATCTACAGTGAGTGACATCTGAACCTCATGTGGTTGTGGCCCTTTGGCTGTGTGCTGGGTGGGACAGGCCTGGATGGCTCCTTGTCACAGTCACCCTCTTCCACACATCTATGTACGTCTACCTTTGGCTTATTATAGTGTGTTGTCCTTAGATATATGTCTGTATTCCTATCCACTGTGTGTGCAAAGCATAAGTGGTGCATACTGAGGAGTGTCTGCACTAACATCTGCAACTGCCAGATATGTCTGGTCCACTGGTGTTTGCAGACATGGCATTCATTTAAGTGTGTGAGCATGCCCAGTATGACCTTTCAGTATGTTGTTGACTGACATTGCCTTCATTTCTCTAAGTTTGTGAGCATGCCCAGTATGCCCGTCTGTATTGAATGTGTGGATCATGCCCAGGTAGTTTGTACTGCAGTGCAGACCTTTGTGTTGTACACCAACAGGTAGCATACTGTTTCTGCAGGGTATTCATTGATCATTTGGCATTGACTGTTACTACATTTCTACATAGGATGGGGGGCACACCTGACTATTTCTACATTTCTACACAGGATTGGGGGGTGCACCTGACTATTACTACATTTCTACGTAGGATGGGGGGGCACACCTGACTATTTCTACATTTCTACACAGGACTTGGGGAGCACACCTGACTGTTACTACATTTCTACGTAGGATGGGGGGGACACACCTGACTATTTCTACATTTCTACACAGGATTGAGGGGGGGCACACCTGACTGTTACTGCAGTTCTACGTAGGCTGGGGGGCACACCTGACTATTTCTACACAGGATGGGGGGGGGCACACCTGACTGTTATTACATTACTACGTAGGATGGGGGGGGCACATCTGACACTTGTACACATTTGCCATGACTGTACTGGTATGTCAGGAACTCCATTTCATTCTGTATTCTAACCTATCATGCTGACTAGAGGCATACCAGTGTACTACAGATCTTAGCTTTGATTTACCTACATATTAGTTTCTGACTTCCTACCCTTCAGAACTAATGTCCCACTGCCTGACCTGCTGTGGTCTGTCTGTGTAGGCCTGGGGGGAAGGTTAACCATAGGCATCATTCAGAGCCCATAGCACAGCCTTTGTTTGTGTTTGTCTACACCTGTCCTGCTGGCTGTGACTGTTGTTGGGTATGTGAACCCCCCTGACTGGCATGTGTGAGTCACTTACCTTGTGGGTGTCCCAGTATTGAGGGTGGTGCTGCAGGGCTGCCTATGTTGGATGCACATAGTACACTCCCTACACATGGTTGAGCACAGGTAGTGTTATATTTCACATCCCTTTTACTGTATGTGAGAGTCAGAGAGAGGTGTTATTCCCTGGGTCCCTCCTGTGTCAGTGTATGTGCTATGTGTTGCCTCTTTGCCAAGGCCAGGGCATACTGAGCATGCCTCCTTCTGCCTACTGGGGCAGGCTCAGGTTGTTCCTCCTCCGAGTCACTCTGTGCCTGTGCAGGCCTTGGCAATGGTGGGGGACTGTGTGGCCATGCCCCATGCTGTTCCTGCTGCAGCTGTTTCCGCAGGATCATATTGTGTAGCATGGCACATACGATGACATTTGGGTACATGTAGCTGGTGAGTACTGCAAGGCTCCACCGGATGTGTCCAGGCACTGGAACCATAACTTGAGCATCCCAAACACATGCTCTACTATAATTCTAGTCTGTGTGTGTGCCTCATTATGGAGTTCTTGTTTGGGTGTGTGTGCATTTATGATGGGTGTCATCAGCCATGGCTCCAGTGCATATCCAGCATCCCCCACTAGGTGACTGTGAGGGATTTCCCCACTGACAAATCTCTGTTATAGTTGTGTCAAATGACAGATGTGGGAATCGTGATAGCTTCCAAGGCAGCCAGCAAACACATTCATTATTATGCCCTGAGCATCGCACACAACCTGGCAGTTGATGGAGGGGAAGCCCTTGCGGTTGATGTAGACCCTACCCTGCTCACCAGGTGGTGCTTTGATGCATATGTGTGTGCAGTCTATAGCACCCACTACCTCAGGTTATTCTGCTATTTGGTGGAACAGTTGCATATTGCTGGCCAACACCTCACGGGTGTTGGGGAAATATACGTGCTCACCGACATGTGCTGACATGGCATCCAGGAACTGGTGGAGTACCCTGGATGCTGATGCCTGTGAGATCCCCATCATATCCCCAGTTGGCCTTTGGAAGGTTCCTGTAGCTAGTATTCTTAGGCCTACACATACCTTGGTATCCACTGGGATGGGTTCCCCTTTGTTAGTTCATGTGTGTCAGGCATGGCCGGCACAGCTCAACAATTTGCTGTAGGATGTCTCTGTCCACCCTACAGTGCTCCACTATCTCCAGCTCATGTAGCCCCTGTCTCCTCACTGGGGGTTGGTCGACAGCATTCACATCCTCACCACCCTCAGCCTCTTCGACAAGTTGTTGTATGATAGCTATTGCAGCCCCTATCATTTTTTTATTTTGATTGTTAAACGTTCCCTGCTTGTATACACCGGTGGTGTAGAGTGTGGGAAAAACCAGCGGGGAAGGTGTTTGCATAGTTTATAGTAGTGTTCTGGGCTGGTCTGGTCTGCTGCCTGTGTAATTGGCTGATTCTGTTACATTTCACCTGCCAGCTATGCTAGTTCTCCTAGATTACCTTTCTACTGCTGTTTTCCCTTCCCATTGCCTTTCTGTTTAAGCCCAGGGGCACGCCGCAAAAACACAGTGCTCAACTGTGCCCAGGGCTGCTATTTCCTGGTTTAACTTTTTTTTTTAAACCTTTAAAACCTGGTGCGCAGCAAGGACACCCGCTTAGGCGATGTAAAGAGTGCTAGGCAGACTCAGACACACCCCCTTGCTTAACTGTGCTTAGCTAGGAGCAAACCTAAGCCACAGGACTCCAATCTGCTTACAGTATGCCTAACAACCCCCCATGATGCCAGCTAACTCCTAGGCTTGCACCAAGCTATTCCTACTCTTACACTGTTGGGACCTGACTAGCATGCTGGGGAAAACTGGGATTCACTATCATTCCCCTCATTTGCATAGGATTGCCTGCTAATGCAT
Source organism: Protopterus annectens (assembly GCF_019279795.1). NCBI lineage: Eukaryota > Metazoa > Chordata > Ceratodontiformes > Protopteridae > Protopterus > Protopterus annectens. Next base: position 889,834,000 of record NC_056730.1, on the reverse strand, counting down.
AGTTACATGTCTCACACTGAGCCTCCCCCCTTAGCAACCACTACTCACTGGCCATCTTGTCTTCTGCCTGCCATTGACTTTCATGACAGAATAGTGATTTTAGTTAGAATGCTTATTTTAGGTTTATGTTATTATTTTCCCCCCGATCCCGTTTGCGCGCTACTGCCCTACGCTTAAACAGCTGAGATCAACTAAAAAAAAACAAAAGTTGATTTTTTAAATTTTTAGGCTGTTTGCAATGCAAATGGCCTTATACTTGCCCATTGGCATGCTTCCTGACTGATATGCAACCTTTATTTGGAGATGTCACAGCTCTGTTTTGGATTTTGCAGAAATGTATTCGGTTACTAACCGAGGAAATCTCTGCAGATTGCACTAGTCTTACACGGCCGGTTTCAAGCTTTCTGGATCAAAAGCCCAAACGAAAAGTGAAACAGCCAACTGAATACCAAAAAAAAGTAGTAAAATACTGTTCCAGTAAGGCAGTATGGTACACTTCTTCTAAGGAATAGTATCACCACTAAGTCAATTCCACATAACAGTCCAACAAGGTAGCAGCAAGAACACTTTTAATGAAACGAAATAAAAACGTTGAGCGCTTTCATCTACAATAGATAGACTTCATCAGAACAAATCTCCATTTTAAAAAAACAGCTTTTATATACATACACATCTTGAATCATTTACTTAATTGCTGATGAATTAATTGCTTAAAACATTAACCCTATAACTGCTACCTCATCTCGTAATAAATGTTATTGTGGTTTAAATGTTGTTCACAGTTTAAAACAAGTATATCTCCCACTTGCCACCATGTACTTCAAATAATATTAACACAAGTACTTTTAATAATTAAAATGGACCTCTATTAATCCACTAGTTTAAAAAATATATATTTACAATGACTGTGTTCTCTATAAATAGACAAACTCAATGCTACATACTACATAAAATGACTTGTAGATGCAGAGAAAACAGATAGTATGCTCATACTACATAACTTTTGTCACGAGGCTTTAAACTTTGTTGTTTTCTAATATAGGCTTGATTGAGATGTATTCATTTAAACCAGGGGTGACAGTTGCATTTAGCTTTATTTGCCACCATACCTCTCTCTCTCCTAATTTTTTCTTAATACTTCCACCTCTAACATTTGATTGCACTGGTTACAATTTCCACATTTTAATGTGCCAATGCTACTTCAAATTCCATCTTTAAGTTACTTGCATTGCTGTATACAAATTTGGGTCTGTTACCCATTACTTCTAAAATATTTTTGTCAGCCCTAAAAATGTTCCAATGTTTTTCCATTATAGCCTTAATGTCATTAGTGTTGGACCCGAATTCTAAAATACATGCTCCAGTATATTTAGATATGTCAACTTGGTTCACTTTGTTAAGAGCCATGGTATCACCTTCTTTCATACCGAGAATGGCTGGATATTTTTTATTCCTATTACTAAAAATATATTGCCTTAAATCTGTAATCATACTATCTGGATATCCCCTAGCTGTAAACATGTTGCCTATAAAATCCAATTCCATAATTAAATCAGGTGTTTCAGAGGTCATTCTAGCTGCTCTTATAAATTGTAACCAGTGCAAGTACATTGATGGTAGAAACACTGTAACACTGCTGGACATAAATTCTACAAATATAAAATTTAAAAAGGGGAATTGTAGAACATTCCACTTAGTATATTTAGCTACCTGTACGCATTGCACTTGCTACTACGTAGGAAAAACAGGCAGATGTCTTTGCAACAGAATATACGACCATTACTATTGCATCAAAAAAGGAGATGAGAAAAATGCATTATGCAAGCATTTGATGAATAGTAAGGCTTGTGAAAAATTTGTATTTGGTATATTGGAAATTGTGCAATCAAATGTTAGAGGTGGAAGTATAAAGAAAAAATTAGGAGAGAGAGAGGTATGGTGGCAAATAAAGCTAAATGCAACTGTCACCCCTGGTTTAAATGAATACATCTCAATCAAGCCTATATTAGAAAACAATAAAGTTTAATGCTCTGGGACAAAAATTATGTAGCACTGAGTTTGTGTATATATTGAGAACATAGTCATTGTAAATATATATATTTTTTAAACTAGTGGATTAATAGAGGGCAGAGGGTTCATTTTTAATTATTAAAGTATAACTTGTATTAACATAGGAAGTACATGGGTGAGGCAAGGGAGATATACTTGTTTTAAATTGTGAATAACATTTAAACCACAATAACATTTATTACGAGATGAGGTAGCAGTCATAGGGTTAATGTTTTAAGCAATTTAATTCAACAGCAATTAAGTAAATGATTCAAGATGTGTATGTATATAAAAGCTGTTTTTTTAAAATGGAGATTTGTTCTGATGAGTAGCTCTATCTCTATTGAAAGATGGCGCGCAACGCTTTTATTTTTGCTTCATTAAAGTTCTTGCTGCCTTGTTGGACTGTTATGGTGGGTGGAACTGTGTGTGTGACTTACTTTCCTTAGAAGAAGTGTACCATTATCGTCATACATACTGCTTACTGGAACAGTATTTTGCTTCCTGGATCGCAAATTCACCTCAATTGCATGGATTTCTCCTGCAAATGGGATGATTTGCATACAGGGGCTTAGTCCATGCAGGACTAGTGCAGAAGTGCTCATGCACACCCCTGCAGGCTGTTCCCGGATCGCACGGCAGACATATTGCCTGCTAGAGCTTCTGCACTAATCCTGCTCACCGTGCAAGGCATGCAGAATCCAGGGGTATGTCTAGGCAATTCAAATCTGTAGCCCAGCTCAAAAAAATCATTTCCTTAGTTACACCCATTTGCTCATCCAATATTTTTACAGAGTACTCCATAGGGAATTTTTGAAGACTGACAACTCATTACACTCCCAAAACATATGTTCCCAGTTACCTCTTTCTTCCCCATCAAACCTCCAACATTTGTTTTCTACCTGAATAAAAAAATCTTTGAGTTTGCTTGGTGTATAAAAATACCTAAGCAATCAGTTCCAGGCAAAAATCCTAAATATTCTAGACTTTGTTGCATATTTGGGTGCCATACACATGTCCTCCCATTGTTTCCTTGTGAATTGCTTATCCAGTCTCTTTTACTAATAATTTCTAACTTCTTCAAATTGATTCCTATAGTAACTGTGCAGTATTTTATATGCACTACTAATTATCCATTTTTAACAGCAGCATCTGCTCTAGATTCAACTAAAAACTCTACCAAAGTAGGTCTTTCACTTAGAAGTCACCTGTCTCTTTCTCTTTGCCTATACTCTGATATCAATCTCTGATAGGGAAGGCAGTCTCTAGCCTGCAGTCCAAATATCTTCTTGATCTCTTCCCATTCTATTAACTTTCCCTCAATAGTTATTTACTCCCAATACCTTGGTTCCTTGGCCAGTTTCTCCAATAAATTCCAGCCTCCTCTTGCTTATTGTCTGTATCTCTGATAGCAGTCATCTCTATCAGAAAAAATCTCCTTTCTCCTTTCTTGTGTTGTCTTACTTCTTAGAATACTTTCTGCCACTTTATGAATATTTACTGTATGGCTGTTGCTATTCTCCTTAAGGACCTGCATCTACAATCCCACTCTCTTCTTATTTCTTGAATTTCCACCCATTTTATCATCATCCCTTTCCTTGTTTTGCTAGTGTTATGTATATGAGTCAAGTGTGTAGCTCTAAAATATTCCTTCAAATCAAGTAGTCCTAAACCAACTTGTTCTGTTGGAAGGATCAACTCATCCCACTTGACCCTTGCCCTCTTCTTCTCCCAGATAAATTCCTTCATATCTTTACTAGTTATTGTCCACATCTTCTTGTCCAATTGATAAAAATATGCCTGACCTGTATATAAAACTAAAGGGACTAAAACATTTTCACTACTTGTGTCTTGCTATCCATATCCATAAAAAACAGCTTCCAATTTCTAAGTTTTTTCCATTATCTTTTGTTTAGTCTCTTCCCACATATTCATAGCTGCCAAAACAGAATCCTTTTTTAATACATACTCCTAAATACTTAATTTTATTGTCTCCCCATAAATATGGGTATTGCTGGACCAATTCATGTGTGGCTACATAGTTTACATCTACAGATTTTGTTTTATCCTTATTAATGTTACAACCCAAAAAGACTTGAAACTGTCTCAAGATGTTCTACAACACTGAGATTTCCTTTTAGGGTTTCATCAGGTATAAAATAGCATTGCTAATAAAGCCAACTCTTCTTGATTACCATACAAATTCTATCACTGATTTTCTGAGTTTGTTATTTTTTTTGCCAATAGTTCTAAATATAAAGCAAATAACAAAAGGGAAAGAGGACACCCCTACCTGGGTCATCTGTTCAGACACAACTTGTCAGGAAGGAATCCTCCCACTTTAATTTTTGCCTCCAATCTCTCTTATATCCTCTTAATTAATCTTATTATTGTATCAGGACATGAAAATGCTTTAATTGTCCTAATCATAAAATCTCAGCCTTCTCTGTTGAATGCTTTTCTGCATCAAGACCTACCAATAACATTGGTATTTTCTTATATTCTACTTCCCTCTGGATCATTGTTCTATTAATATTATCAAATGTTTTCCTACTCTCCACAAAACCACATTGGCCCATATCTACCAATTTTGGCATCACTTTTGCCATTTTTTAGCCGTTATAGAGATAAACACTTTATAATCGTGATTTAACATTGAAATGGGCCTATATAAAACTGAGTCTGATGGGTCTTTATCATCTTTAGGCATTACAACCACCTCAGCTTTCTTCCAGGATGTTGGTGCTTTCCCTCCTTTTAAAATACTGTTCCAGATCTTCATCACCTTTCTCTCTTCCAGCTTCCAAACCTCCACAGAAACACCATCTACTCCTAGACCCCTTCCCACAGATTGATTGTACATCACTGTCTTTATCTCATCTCCTCCTAGCTGCCAGCTGTTGAGCCTCATCTACCTCCAGCCCTGGCATACTGAAGTCATCCATAAATATTTCCATTTGTACACTCTCTTGACATCCTCACCTCCCTGTTACATACAAATCTTCATAAAATTTCTAAAATGTCTCTAATACCGCCACAGGATTTTTGGTTATCCTTCTTGCTTTGGCAACAACTCTCTCCACCTTCTGTTGCCTAAGTCATTGTGCCATCATTTTTTGTGCTCTGGAGCACAGTTGCTTAACCGCAATTTCTCCAAACTCATGCATATTATGTTGACACTCCCCTGTCTTCTGTTTAGCACACTGGGCAGCTGCACTTCCCTTTGATCTGTGATACTGCCCCACTCTGCAGCACTTTAACCCTTGTCAGTCTCTCTAAACAATTCCTGTTACTTCCCAACCAAATTTCTTTTCCTTTCATTTCCACACTATTTTTAAACTCCGCCTTCATTTTATCCCACTCACCAACTGTAACCTCTGACGGAATACACATCAAATTCCTCTCTTTTTACCAGCTAGATGGTGAAGATGGGGAAGTCTCATTTTTACTTCATTACCCTACATTTTTGTCTTAGTTAATATTGGTTCATGATCTGAAGTAGTTATTAAATGTGTGTCAAAGCTCTCAATTAAAATCACATGTTTATGTGAAATATAATTTCTGTCTAGTCTAGTCCTGTTATTGTACCTTGGGGAATAATATGTAAATTGTCTCTGAGTTCCTACTACTGAATTCATTTCTTCCATACCACCTATTTTCATACATTTCTTCAGTAATCTTACCTTTTTTGTTATATTTTCCCTTCTAGATCCCCAAATAAATCCTCACTGTTGCAAATCAAATTACAACCCTGAGTTATAATTAATACTACCTGTTGAAAGCTGATTATTTCTCCCAAAATTTTCTTAAGCTCCATAACAGCAGTTTTAGGTGAAATACAAATATATGCTGGCATCATCCTCCTTCCTTGCCAGTAGCCCCTTACTACCCCAGATCTACCATTATTTTAGTTTTCCTCTTCTATCACTGTCTAGAAATTAGCAAAAGTATTCCCTTTTCCTTTGTCCCTAATATTCTGCTGAATATCCCTCCTGAAATCCTTTCTCTACCAAATCCACATGCTCACTTCTTTCTAAATGTGTCTCCTGTAACATTGCTATTTGCACTCTACATTTCTTAATATAATTCAGTACTCTTTCTTTTTTGTTCATACCTCTGATTTCATTAATGTCCCAAAATAATATACTGTAGATAGTGTAGCCATTATGATAAGAAGTTATTATTCTCATCTATGATGTATGGCAGCGTTTTAAATTTCTATTCCTAGATTTTCCGTTACATTCACCCATTAATGTTTGTCAGGTTAATCTTTTATACACTTGTTTCTTGCCATCTCCATTTGAACCCATGTCACATTTAACAAGCCTTTTGTTTTATTGAAAACCCTCAGTCAAAAAAGCAAACATACCCCCAAGAACACCCCATAACCCAGTAACTTAAAAAAACACACAAAACTAAATATATATTCAAACAATAAGTTTAATCCTCCTGATATGAACAATTGTCCAAAATCAACATCTGCCCATACAGGCACTGCCTAACCTAAAATTCAGGTTATCCATGCTAAGACACATGTTACAAGCTAATCTCCTTCTTACACTTATTGCTATCTGCTCTTGTCTTATGTTTATTCCCCTCCCAGATGTGAAAAACAGCTTGTATGATTGCAGATAACATTAATTTTAGCTTTAAAAAGTGCTCTGGCTTTTACTGCCTACCAGTCAGCTTGTCTCCATGGAAACATAAGAACAAAATCGACATCTGCCTTCAGCTGCAGACTTTTCAACTCACACTGAAAATTTATTTACTAAAGGAAAGCTTTTAATTACATTCAGTGTTCACTTATTTAGTTGCTTACACACACTAACACACAAAGAAAACTTATTAGATTGTGCTAAGGGCCTTAATACACACATTCACTTATGTAAAAGTAGGAGAAAACATATCAGCTCTACATATATTATAATCTGTTCACTTTTATGAGCCATCCTTGACCTTAACAACCCAAGATTACAGCATATTAACTTGAACATGCCTTTGTCCAGCCTTTCTTCTGTTTTTACATTGTAATGACTACAATTCTTAAAACTAAAAAAGAAGAAAAAAGGCACTTCTTTATTTTAGCATCTTTATTGCATACAGCAATAGGAAGCCACGGTGGTGCAGCGGTAGTGTTGTCGCCTCACAGCAAGAGGTTCTCCCATTTGATTCTTGGCTGGAGCACCTTCTGTGTTGAGTCTGCATGTCCTCCCTGTGGTCAGTTGTCATTTGAAAGACATGTGTGAATGGGTGTGCCTTCATTGAAGGTTGGGTGTCGGGCTGGCACCTCGGGACCATAAAAATATACTGCCGATCATTAGCAGACCGGAGTTCCGCTGTGGCGACCCCTAACCAGGAAAAGCCGAAAGAAGAACATTGCATACAGCAATAATGGAAAAATGCTTTAGTATGTAACATGCAATTTATATCATGACATGTTATACAAATATTGTTAAGAACAAAAATTGATTTACTTACAGTTACTTTTCCCCTTTCCCTTTAGTATCCTTCCAAATATTAATGACATGAAGTGGAGTATAGACATTTCAGTCCACCACAAATGTAGCAGTCAACAAAAGTCCAATATTTCCACATTTTCTTTTAGAGCTATATTTCACAAATTTGTGTGGTGCTAAATCTCACATTTATTCATTAATTTCAGTGTTACTGGTCTTCTTCCTTTTTATCTCCTAACCCCCAGATTATGGTTCAAGTCCAAGGTACTCCCAATTCTTCTAGTCAGCTTCTTTGCTTTTTTCTGTCTCTCAAACATTTTCCTTTGGAACATTGCAAAGGTTTCCTCCGGAAGGCTGTGTTGAAAAAGGTTGCTAGTGAATGCACTCCTCTATATAATTTGACAAAGAGGATAGTATGGTGATAGGTCGGACATTGATTATATCAGATGAGATTACTCTTTTATGAAGGCGGAAGACAAAGATTTTTTCCAGAAAAAAGGAATATATGATTCCATGATAGATCTATTAATTAGAACAGACACAGGATAGATAATGAAACTGGCAGTCAACTCGATGTATTCCACTGGGAGATTATCTGCTCAAGAACAGGGTTTCAGTTTAATAAGTAGCGATTTGATGTAGGAAGTTGGGATGTTTTTAGGGTGAAGGGGTGTTTGCTGACCGAGGAGAGGACATGTCAGGACTGTTAGGAAGAAAATCTTTAGTGAGGGCTTTAATGTTTTCAATAAAATGTGCTTTAAATTGAGCAGCCATTTTGGAGAGAGTGTTACGTGGTGCAGGATTAGGAGTGGTGGATGTTGCAGTGTAGAACTATCTCTTACTTCTCATACTTCGTTATACTATTTTTCCCCAAATTCCCCACCTCCATCCTGTTCAGTCCTTAGGTTTACCCCTTATGTTCTACTCTCCTCTTGCTTCCACCTTTTCATCACTTTCCTATATTCCCATTTCCACCCTTTAATTTGACCAAAAATAGGCGTGCACGTGTATCATGGCCGTTTAAGGCTTCCAAATTAGTTTTTTCTTCTTGCTTTTACTTTGCATGTGTGATCATGCAAAGCCTCATCAAAGCATATGCACAATGAATGAGCACTATGTTTTCTTATCTTTCTCTGTGGCCACAGCTTAGTACTATTTGCTGTTCCCTTAAATCCTGCTGCAGCTATGAGCAGGATATTTAATAAGATCACAGACTCACACACGGATTTCATTTCCTTTGCTATTCATTCTTAACGAGCTTTGGGCCTTATAGTGCAATCATAGTAAACAGTGGTGGGCTGGTCCACCATTCTTCTGAATATCAATGACATGTACCTCAAGAATCCATAAACTCAACAAAACCAGAACTTCAGCTCAGGCATGTGACATATTACACAGTCTTTCCACTGATAGACCACAGCGAAACAAACATCCAAATTCACATTGCCACACTGAGGATGAAGAGCAAACATCCAGATTCACAGTGCTACCACAGGGTGGACAGAGTCTAGAACAAGAAAATAGCTGAGGTTAACACTGAACTAAACAAATCTCAAAAGCACATGAGGCAGATGTTATGGTCCGTCAGCACCAAAAACCATATCAGTAATTGATGATTCCATTATACTTAAAACAGGTACATATTCACTGAACTTTGTAAGGAGCTTGTGACACTGTTGTGCTTGCCTGAGTCTGAACTATATTATAAAGGATTACAGCTAAATATGATGCTATCATTGTGCATTCTAAATGAGCAATATAAGAAGGTCTGACTTTTTGGAGATGCAGTTCTAGAGGATATGAAAGGTATTATTGAACATGTTAGCAAAATCTTGGAAAACATATCTGCTTGGGGAAATCTTTTCATCACTTAAGTTAGAACCTAAATATAATGACAAAAATATTAGTCTTCAGTCTCTGAAAAAGTTCATGTTGTCAAGCATAGAGGATTTATTGCCATGAGAGTACACTGCGATATGGGATCAGACAGAGTGCTTTGTAACCAGCATCACAAGTCTCCTTGGACAGTACAAGATCATCATCATCATTATCATCCCATTTTCCTATTTAATAAATAGGGTCAGGGTATCGTGTCAACTGTTGCCACCTCTCTCTCTATTCAGTGTCACAGGTCTTCTCTCACACAATCCATCCACCTTTTTGCTGGATGCTGTCATTTCCTCTTGCCTTTTCCCTATCTGTCCCAAATCTTTTTCACCAGATCAGCTTCTTCTTTTCTGTACATGTGCCCAAACCACCATAATCTGTTCTCTTTGACCTTTTCTGCCATTGGAGCTACTTTGGCTTCTGCTGTTATATCCTCATTTCTTCATCTGTACCACAATGTGCACCCCTTTTCAGACACTTCATCTCCATCACCTCTAGCTTCCTCAACTACTCTGCCTTTACTGCCCAGGTTTCTGTACCATACACTAGCACTTGTCGCACCACTGTTTTGTACACCTTACTTTTCAGCTTCTTTGGCATTCTTCTGTCGTAGACCACCCCTAACACTCTGTGCCAGTTGGCTGAAACTCCTCTGATTTTAGCTTTGATCTCATCATTCAGACTTTTCCTCAACTACTCTCCCAGGGTGAAGCCGATAACCTGTTCCATTATTTTCCCGTCTATTTCAAGTCTCAGCTTCTTCTGACTTGCCCATTTACTACCATTACTACTGTCTTATCTGTACTCAGTTTCATCCCATGTGCCTTCAGTTTTGTATTCCTTTACCCTATCCTTTGCTGAAGTTCTTGCTCAGAGTCTGCCTGTAATAGCACATCATGTGCATACAGCAACTTTGTTGATCTGTCCCCTCTGACTTGTTTACTAATGTAGTCTATCACCAGTATGAACAGCAGTGGGCTCAGAGGTGAACACTGATGTATACCCACTCCCACTGGGAATGAAACTGTGAGATCGAACACTTTTCATACTTTAGTCTTTGGGTCCTTGTACATAGCCTACACTAATTCTACCAATGTTTCTTGGACTTCAAACCTCCACAGGACAGTCCAAATCAACTTTCTTGGGACGTTATCATAAGCTTTCTCCAGATCTAGATATGCCCATTTGGACATTTTAATCATCTCTAGCCTTCTCAACTATGTGTCTCACTGCAAATCAGTTGTGCTGCATTCTGATTTGAAGACAAACTGTTCATATTCCATCTTTCTTTCTACTGCTCTGTGTATTTGTTTATCAATCACCCTCTCCAGAACTTTCATGCAGTGTAACAGGAGTTTGATATCTCTGTACTACCCACAGTTGTGAATGTCTCCTATGTTCTTGAACACCGCCATTAGTATGCCTATTCTAAGGTCATCTGGAATATGCCTTTCTCTCCACAATGCTACGAGTACCCTTTTTGCCATTTTTCCCCTATCTCACCCAGCATCAGTATCATATCTGCTGTAAGCTGATCTGAGCCTGCTGCTTTCCCTGATTTAATTTTCCTTGGTGCTGCCCTTACCTCTTCTATGATGAGCTCCTTCTCTTCTCTCATCATAGGCTGTGTCTGAGATGATGCAACTTCTGTGGGGTTTTGTTCATTCAGAAGCTGCTGGAAGTACTCCTTCCATCTGACTTTGGTGTCCTGCAGAATGGTGAGCAGGCTGTTGCTAGCATCCCTTATGAAGAGTGTCCAACTGTCTTCTTTATCTTTCTGTCTTTGCCTTGCAACCTGGTATAGTTTCTTTGTGCCATCTATTGAATCACTTTCCAGAAACAGGTAGCGTGCCTCTGATGCCTTGTTCTTTGCAACTGCAAATCCTTTCTTAGCCAAGCAGTATTCTTTCCTAGCCTGGTCCATGTTTTTATCTCCCACTTTTTCCTCTTTTTGATGACTTCCCGGACTTCTGCTTTCTACCACCAGCTTTCCTTATGTGTCTTATTTCCATACCTAGCTCTGCTGTATGTCTGTTGTGTGGTCCTTACATATGCTGTTTTGAGGTGCTGCCATTCTTCTTCAACTCCAACTATTTCCTCTTCTTGAGGTACTAGAGTCCTAAGTAATTCCTTGAACTGTTGTGCCTCTCTCTCCAGTCAACTTCCAGGTCTTCAGCTCTCTGTTGATCTTAGAGCCTTCTCTGACTAATGCTTGCAGCTGATCATGGCAACCAGTGGTTTATGATGTGGGATGACTGTTTCACTGGGGATGACTTTGCAATCGTTGATTCTATCTCACTTCCCTTTCCTTATTAGGAGGAACTCTACCTGAGTTTTGGCCAAATATATGATCTTGTGATTGTCACTTTTTCTGAACCATGTGTTGGGTACTATCAAGTAGAATGGCCTCTCTTTTATTCCTATTGTCCCATCCATGTAGACCCAGGCAATTCTCATATCCTGTTCTATCTGTCCTGATATGTGCATTCAGGTCACCCATTATCAACACCAGTTCATGTTGTTCTGCTTTATCTAGTAGGTCTGCAACTGGTCCTGTAACTGCTGTATAAATGCACTTTGTCCTCATTATTACAACCCTGCTGTGGGGTGTAGGCTGAGGTTATGAATACTGCCTGATCATTAAACTGGGGTCTGATTGCCATGAGTCGGTCACTAATTCTGATGACATCCCTCACTGCCTTCTGAAGCCACCCCTCCCCACAATTCCCACACCATTTCTAACCTGTCCTCCTCTTGAGAAGTATACTGTGGATCCCAAGCCAAGTAGATTTACTGCAGTGCCCTTCCATCTTGTTTCCTGGATACATAGGATGTCCAGCCTTCTTCTTACCATCATGTCATACACTTCCAAGTTCCATCCTGTCAGTGAAACTGTATTGAGTGTAGCAATTCTTAGTTCATGTCTGGCATGTTGATTGGTTTTATGTTCAGCTTTTGCTCAACAGAGCTATCCCAGGTAACCCAAGCTGGGCAACTAGACACTAGTTGTCCAGTAGCTTATTGACCCAGGAATGCAGGGCTTTATAATGGGCATACACTGGCCAATAGGGGCTCATACACCCCTCATTGTAACATGGGTCCCTAGCATAGGTCAGAAGAGGCTGGGTCCTCAACTCATTTATCACCCCCAAAAACCCACACCCATTTGGTGACATTAGTCAACATGACCGAATCACCTAGAGTCATATTTGACACTCTCAAGTGGCTAGCCCTGCCACAGCATGTGGTCTGTGATCTGTGTTCTCCTATTTTGAGGATACTGTGTACTATACTGTGCATCCCTTTCAAAAATGACACCGTTAGATGCCCAAGTATATGTTTACATGTCTCTTTGGTTTTCTATTCTTTTTAATTTGATTTTCAATCATTTGGGTGGCATTCAGCTACTGAAGACTGAGAAGTTCATTTAAAAATGCTGGTAAAAGCTGAATATCAGAAACAACAGTGGAGTTCATTGATTCTTTCATTTTTTTCATTCATTGTTTTATGAACCACTCTGGTGTTATAGTGGGATAAAGCCTTAACTTCAGCCCAGGTGTCCTCAGTTCTGGCAGCAGCTTGAGTGACTGATAGAATGGCAAGGAGCATGGACTTGTCTACCCTGAAGAGGAAGGACATGATGGGTATTGCTTAGTGAAGCGCTGGTAGAAGAAGGGGGTTCATGCTACAGATGCCTGGCTAGGAGTGTAGGTAATGTAGGTAATATATATATATATATATATATATATATAGATATATGTTTACTATCATGTTCTCGAAGCAGACTCAGTTGAATGGCTGTATCATTGACTCCCATCCACGAAAACTGACAATGCCAAACTCCAGTATTGCCAAAATACAAATCAAATGCGACCTTGGGAGAAGTATTAACATGGGTCAAGATAGGGTCAAGATATTGGTGTTTGACGTTGCCAGTGTTCGAGGTTCAGGTTTCAAGTGAAGTGGATTCGACCAAGTTAGTCTCAAGGACATAGTAAACTCTATATATATATATATCTGCCCTGTGTCCATGGACTGGACAACTGCTTGTGTTTGTCCCTCTCATTGGTACTTCATCTTACACGGTTAATGTCAGCACATACAGGTAGGGTTATTAGGCCATGCAAAAGTCTCACATGTGGTTGGATGATGGCTTCTCTGCAAGCCTATCCTAATACTGCCCTAGTGTGAACACTACCACTACCCTGACCAAGGTGTGGAGGCCATCTCAGATAGGTCTTTTCCAGGAAAGGAGACTATCCTGCTGAAGGGGACACTGAGGATCTGCCAGGAATAGGAACTTGTGGTTGGAATGATTGGGCTGATGGATGTGGCTTGATAGTTAGCAAAAAAAAAAAAAAAAATATATATATATATATATATATATATATATATATATATATATATATATATATATATATAGATATAAAACATTGAATTAATTTTGTTAAACCTTACATAATTTTGCTGCCCATGAGCTGGACTGACAATCCGCATGTTTTTTTGTAATAGCTTATGAGGGCTACCCCCAACACCAATAACACATATGCTATAATTTATATAACACAGGCTTGCAGATTTCTATCTTTCTTGCAGAATACTTTAAATGGACAAAGCTGACAACTAAAGGAGCTAGTAGTCCATGCTTTCCTGAACTATATATGTAAGTGCAAAAACTCCACCCCCTTGTTCTACCAATTCAAATTATACATAGATATAGATCACAGGATTACCTCACCTGTACTACTCTTTGGAAATGGGTAAAGCAGAAATGGTGTCAGCAACAGCTGAGTGAGCACAACATCACTGCAAAACAAACAAAAAACAAAATGTAGAAATTTTCGATGTTTATTTCAATAAAAAAATATAGAAAAAGCAACAGAACATCCTACTAGCCTGGGCTGCCTACATATGAATAACCTGCTGGTCAAACCTACGTAGTGCAAGGTCATGTGGTCAGCTGCCAACAGTTAACAGTGGTGGTAAATGATCATTTTTTTAATCTCTCCGTCTCTCTCTCTCTCTCTCTATATATATATATATATATATATACAATTTAAATATTATGGGAATGCTTCATGAAAGGGATTATTGTGTTTTTAATAGTTAGTGCTACACAATCAGGGAACGTAATTAGTGACCATAATTTTATATCACTAACTACTACAATGAGCCACAGCAAACTTTTTATTGCTAATGTCATAGCGAACAGAAGCACTAATGGGGCCCCAAGCTAGCTGAGGGCCCTGGGCAGCTGCCTAGGGAGCCTTGTGCTAGATCTAGCTAACTCTAATGGCTTATGAATGCCTGCCAAAATATAACAAGATGTGGCTTTGGGGGGGGGGAGATGAGAAGTGGATATAGTGGATTATGTTTGGGGAAAAAGTGTCTGTAGGCCAACTAGTTTAAGATTATCTAAGTAAGCAAAATTGAAGGCAACTCTATCTTCAGAAAGAATTGAAAGCTGCTGAGCTAAACCCATGCTCTTAAAGGACCACTATGGGCAAATGATATTTTTTAATCTTGCCATGAATTACTGCACCTCCCAAAGCTGCCTGCAGCAAAATAAGTACTTATTCCTAATTTTATTTATTTTTTTATCCTTATCTGCCCTCATGGGTCAGACATTCTGATTCCTTTGGAAAGCTAAATCTCTCCCATAACGCATTATGAGAGCACTGATTGCGAGAATATGTTGCCCTACCACTTGTCAGACTACACTTCCATTAACTTAGAATGGAACACCTTAAAAATTGCTAAGTTTGAGACTCTGTAGATCATGTGTCATTAACTAGTCTGCACTGAGTTTTACAAATATTGCTCCTCCTGATGTAGTACGCATTCTCTGAAAGAAACTTGCAAAAGTGTCAACATATTACTGAGATAAAAAAGACTTATTACAAAGTGTAGTTTTGCAAATTTCATTTCCTGGCCAAGAAACTCCTCTCATCTCCCCTTCTTGTATGAGCTAGAGTCTCATATTTCCATCTTGGCTGGATTCAACTAATTAGTCAGCTTTGCATGACAATATACATCAAACAAATCACAGCCTGGTTATACCACTAAAAATGTTCCCTCATGTCTCTTCACTTCTGAATAGCATTTCCCAGGAATTATTTCTAAAAAGAAAGCACACACACATCAATCCAGTGTTTAGGCCGATCTATCTATAGATGCACACAGTTTCAAAATGCCTTATATCAAAGCAGAAGTAATGATGTACAAAGTTTCAAAGTGCCTTATACTGAGGCAGGGATAATGATGCACACAGTTTCAAAGTGCCTTATTTCGAGGCATGGGTTATAATGCACATGGTCTCAGAGTACCTTATATGGAGGTAGGGGTTATGATGTAGACAGCCTCAGAGTGCCTTATATCGAGGCAGGGTTAATGATGCATGTAGTGTCAGAGTGCTAAAATCCCATTTTGCATCATATTTCAAAACAGAAATATGTGGGAATTAAATAACACCCTATACATTACATAACAAATTCCTGGACCTGCTCCTGGATGAATATTCATCTTTTTAATGGCAAGATATTTTAGTAAATTATCTGACTATCTTGCTATGCTATTATTTATTTGGTTAAAGGTAATTCACTGATTCTTTCTCACTATTAAAAATGTAACCTAGGGTAGATGAGTATGATTAACTGGTATGAAATTGAGTCTTCTATTGTTTATTTATTTAGGTTTTTTTTTTGGTTTTATTAATATACAGTATCCTTTTTTGTAAATTTGTGTGTTATGGTTGAGCATACAACAATGTTTTGTCAGTATGTCTCTGTGCATCAGGGTGAATTGGGTCCCCTCTGGTCATTTACATAAACAATTAAAGTAAAGTGACTACAAATCAAATTACTTGTTTACAGAATATAAGAAATTCATATTTAAGTGGTAGCTCACTTGGTGCATGCGCTGAATGTTGATGAAAAGTAATAATAAGCAAGCAATGGTGGTCTGTGACTGCTAAATTACTGGGAGAATCAGCCAACCACATGCTGGATGGAGAGACAGACGTAGCTAGTAAGGAAGAAAATTAGAATATACTATAGTCGAACAAGGCTGATGAGGTTTCATTACATGTCCTGGGAAAAAATATAGACAGTTAATGATAAATTGAGGACACTTGTGAAAACAATGTCTATCAGATGTGCTGAAGTTGGTGAGATACCCTGACACCACATGCATATCATTTTGGGTATGCAGGAGTAAAATAAAGTAGTAATGGACTGATTCACCAGTCTGCAAGTGAAGTTTGTGTGATACCTTGTGTTAATTTAATTGAACAAGATGGTAGAGCTTGGAGAAAAAATGCATTTGATTGTATTTCTAGAATATGAGGAATAAACTGTGTCACATTTCTGAAGGGTAATTTTACAGCCAGACTGGCTGATAGGCAAGCTGTACTGAAATAACAAAAGCATTTCAGGTTTTGTGGCATGGATGGTTGCCAGGTAAATTTACAACTTTTGTCTCTGATTTGGAAATCAGACAAAGTCTATAACATAAGAAAAGAAGAAAAAAAAAAAAGTCTTTTTGAAAGCGACTTTTTTATTCAAATGTGCAAATGACATTCCCGATTATTGCAAGCCTTGCCTGGATGTCAGGATAAGGACCTAAAGTTCAACATGTTATACTCAGACTTTTACAAGGTTTATTTTCAACTGGTGGTTATAAATCTTTGTAGATGCAGAAGAAAAATTGAATTGGAAGCTGAAGAGGACAGTGAGGGTTTCATGTAAGAGCCTTGTGCTGAGCTGGCTGATTCAGTGTTGCAAGATACTGGAGATATTGGGTAGTATAAATATTGTTTTTATAAGCTGCATCAGTAATCAGGTCTGTCACATCAGCTTTCATTTTTTGACTGTGGTGTCCAATGAAAACAAGGAGCTGATATAGCCATTGTAAAGTAACCCAGGAGATAATGGGACACTACTATACCTTAACTGTTGGACTAAATATTAAGATTGTGTGTCTTCATTTCTGTGATTAGAAGGTAGCAGATATTTGTTGAATGTTAAAACAGTGAGATTTTAAATGTTTATTATAACATGCTGAGAATATGTTGAATGAACTGCATGTATTGCAAGAATATACAATCACTTTACAGTTCTAGGTACTATGATCATTTAGTGGTATGTTTACAGACAAGAGCCTAGTTTCATGGTTCGCATGCACTGCCATAAAGTAGTCATTCAGTTGTTTACCTTATAACAATACAGCAAGTGTACCTTTTATCATAGTTGGTTCTGTATGGATAACATTGCTGCCTCATAGCAAGAGGTTCATAGGTTCATAAGTTCATAGGTTGGTACTAGGCTATCGGCCCTAGGGCCTATGCAAGCCTAGCCATAACAATTCCCTGGATATTTCTTCCCACAATATTTACTTCTCTGGACCCCTATCTAGCAGGGCGACTGACATGATCCCCGGGGTGAATTTCCTATCTCCCATCCAATCATCAAGGTTCCTTTTGAAGAGAGCCAATGAGGCTCTCTGCTTGACATGTATGGGCAGTCTATTCCAGAGTATGGGGAGTCTCTAGGTCAGGAACCTATCCCTCCAGCATGTTTTGTTCATTGTGATGACAAGGTTTCAATCCCTGGAGCGTGTGGCTCTGAGGGAATGGGATTTCTTTAAGTGGAGCATGTCCAACAGCTCAGGGTTTGACATGGCCTTGTATGTCAAGCAGAGATCGCCTCTGAGTAGACGATATACCACAGAGTATAGCTGGAGTTTTTTTAGATGATCAGCATATGGCATCTGCTTTAGGCCTGTGATTCTTTTAGTGAGGTATTTCTGTGGCCTTTCCAGCTGTTGCAGATGTCTTGTGAGGTACATACCAAACGGGGCATTATATTCTATAATGGGTCTAATGAAGGATGAGTACAATGGGACAATGACCTCCTTTTTTCTGGATGAAAAGCCCTTAGTGATGAGGTGTGCCACATAGAAGGATTTCCTGACTGTTGTGGCGATGTGGTTATCGAAAGTGAGACCACTGTCCACCTGTGTCCCTAAGTCTCTCATCACACTTTCGATGTTTAGTGTCTTGCCACCTATGTGGTAATTCATGGGTACACATTTTTTTCCAAAGGGGATAACTATACATTTCTTGGCATTAAGCTTGAGCCCATGGCTCTGGCACCAGGCATCTGTTTCTGTAAGGCCCTTTTGTAGAATATCCACATCATTTGGGGATTCAATAATGGCTCCCAGTTTGCAGTCATCTGCAAACTTTGTTAGCCAGAGTCCCTTAGTGTTGGCCTGTACTTCAATTCTTTCTTTTTTATTCAATTCTGGGCTGTGGTATCTTCTGTGTGGAGTCTGCATTTCCTGCCTGTGCTCATGTGGGTTTGCTTAAGGTTCCTCCCACATGCCAAAGACATGCAGTAGGTGAATTGGACACTCTAAATTGGCCATATGTGTGAGTATGCATGTGACTGCGTGGTGTGGAAGAACTACAGCAGCAGGGCTAGCCACCCGCTGGTGTAAACCTCAGCTCTAGATGATTTTTCCTGCTGGAGGTGATTCCCAAACGCCATGTGCAAAAATGGGAAAAAGGATTTGTGGATATGGATGTGGTTTGCACCAGTACACAAATCATTGCAGATAGAAGATCTGAAGTAAAACTAAGCAATAATTCATTTTCTCAGAGTCAGTATTTGTTAAGTTGTGTACAACAATGCATTTTTTAAAAATATTTTAGTTTGCTTACAACTATAGAAGTGGATTACTCATATGTTTGTACTGACATATATCATAGTTACTGGTATGTCATATGTCATATGACATAATTACTGGTACCTCATTCTCAGAGTAAAAGAGGAATGCAAATTATGACACCACTGCAGCTGGAAGTTATATAAGATAAGACAGAAGTTTGTATTATGTGTGTAAAATTTAAATGTAAAAAATATGCAGTATGCCTATGAAATGTAAATAAGCAGAGAAATTAAGTGGTGCCTGGAAACTTTTTGAATGTATAATGCCTGTATACATTCTACATGATGATGATATTAGTGAGATTGTAGCATAAACATAAGATACTAAATTTATTAAGTGATGAAGGCAGAACTTTGATGCATGTCTTTGTCAGGTGTAAAACGAAAGGTCACTACTTGGAAATGTTTGTAAATAATTATTAGTGTTAGTGTATAGTGTAAGAATTCGAGCCGGATTCCGAAAAATTTGTGGAATTTGGCACATTACACTATCTGCACAAAACTTGCAGATATCATATTAATGTGCTAATGTACAACAAGAAACTCAGAATAGCTCAGTGCACAAAGGAGTACTGAAGTTCCAATGGTGCACTATACAACTGTGCAAGTAATACATAATTATAAGAAATGGTTGTCCAGTAATGTTGTACATTACCAAACAAATGGAAAGATGATCACAAATCAAGAATCTTGATAGTTGTTTAGAAATATAACAAAATCTGTACAGTAAGGTTATAGACAACTACGGAATGTAACTCTGTTGTGATAACAAAAAAAAATGCACATTGAAGATGCCAAGTATCCCAAAGTAAGTCACATTGCATTTGTACACACAGAAACGTCTCAGACAACCACAGATTTTTCAATATGCCATCCACTAATGTATGTGCTTCCAAGCATACATATTCACATCAGTCATTACACTAAACTCAGAGACAACTACGGATTTCAAGATAATACATGTAGCATTATAAAAATATCGGCTTGGACTTATGGATTCCGACACAATCCATACATTTCGTAATAAAAAAAAAACAATCACAGAGACTTTACCATAGCTAACTCTCACTACCAATGGGTTTGGGACTTCTGTAGGGAAAGCAAGTAACACACCCCCAAGGAAAGAAGAAGAAAAGAAGATGTGGGGTACGGGTGAAGAAAAGGGACCAACAAAAGGGTGTTCGATTAGGAAAATCTGGGGGAAAGTCAGAGGTACATGGGAAATATTTTTTTGGTGGGAATAGGCCCTATTTTCTATTTTTTTAAAGAATGGAAGGAAAGGTAAACATAGGGAGAGAGGAGGTGGAGGTAAGCACAGCAGGTATACCCACGGAACAAACAGCACAACACAGGACAGATAAAGGCTGGAAAAAAACAGTATGGATACGTGAGTTACACAGACAGCACAATGTACAACACAGGCAATGAGAAGGTGTCAAACAGGGTAGGTGATAGATAGCAGTCATGATGAAATACAGAAAAACAAATCTACCTATGCACTATCACATTACCATATGTCACATGCTGTGTGCCAGTCATACCTGGATTTGTATGGCCAATGATAAAAGTGTGTTGTAGGGTAATAAATAAGGATCATGGTACAAATCAGATCAGGAAATGCATATTCAATTAGTCTGTCAGCAGTGCAAGTGTAAGCCAAGCAACATCACAGATGAGCAAATAGTAGATGACTCCAGAGGACAGAACCAAACCTACAACCATGCATGCGAAAGGCAAACAACCAAGCACAGTGCCAAACAGAAGTACTGCAGAAGAGCAGCAAAGGCTGCATCATACACAAGTAGGTGAAAACAACCAAAATAAATGCAATGTAATGTGTATATGATACACACATATGCCATGTCAAAGGTAAGACACAGGTGTACATGTGTATGTATGTGTGTCAGTGGCATAAATGGAATGTTCATGAAATCAAAGTTAATGCACATACATACAACAATGACATGTAATAACATTAAAATATGTAACAGTACAGAATAGTGAATACAGCAGGTTGTGCACACAGATGTGAGAAAACTATGCTGGGTAACATATAACTACAATGAGAACAAGGACTTATTACAAGAATTAGTCCCGCATTGTAAAATGGTGATACATTTGCCATATGTTCACTGTGTCAAATTAAGAAATGGCAATGGACAGCAGTTTGAACAATGGCAAACATGCATGCAAAAAAACTGCGGTGGTGGTGCTGCGGTAGCATTGTCGCCTCACAGTAAGACGTTGTCCTGTTTGTTTCTCAGCTAGAGCATCTTCTGTGTGGAGACATGCATGAATGGGCGTACCTTCATTGAAGGTTGTGCATCAGGGCTGGTAACTCGGCACGTAAAAATCTACTGCCAATCATTAGTTGACCGGAGTTCCGCTGTGGCAACCCCTAACCGGGAAAAGCCGAAAGACACAACAACATTAAGGTGGGAGGGAGGTGGATAACTTGGGACCACATCAGGGTAAAGCAGGATATGGTAAGCTGACACAATGCAAATGGATGTGTAAAGCTCACAGGGTGCTGTAGAAGCCACACAAACGTACATTTAAATAAATGGAAAATGTATGGCAAATGGCCAGATGGAATGCTGAAGTCCACAAAATTGGACATGTATAAAACACACATACAGAGTAATGTGCAATCGTGTCATCTCAACATGCATAGGTAAATAAACTGTCATGCTTATCTCAAACAAAGAAACTGAGGTATATTTCAAGCACCCTGCTCATTACGGAGCACAGGACACTCCGTATCATTACAGCACATCAGCAGTACATCACTGAATGCTTAAAGTCAAAGTTACATTTCTGTGTCAGTATGTATCTGACTATATGCACACACACAGAGTCATAATGTGTACAACTATTTTTGGAAGGTGTATACCAATATTGTTATATCATGAGTGTGGAAATGTTACATACAACAAACATGGTGTAATGTACTGTGAATAAATGTGTAATCTGTAACATTGTGTACAAAATAACATTATAGTGTTGTTTGATGCAGTCAGAAAAGGAGGACTGCACATAGAAAGGATATACCTGTATATGATCCCACATGGCATCCTTACTGCCAAAACCATGACACAACACCACATCATGACAGTGGGACATCATGAAAATTGTCATCCAAAAACATGGAATCACATGTCTGTATGTTGCACATACCTGATATGGCAAAACAGGCATGTAAGACATATGACACTGTTAGTGTTGGACTATGGACAACATATGTTGTCTGTCAGTCAGCCCAGTAAGACACATGTTTACAGGCTGCAGCACTATCAACAAGTTAACTACCACAATGCACGGACAGTTAAATGTGTGTGGACAGTGTAATGTGTTAATGTGCGTCATGCACACATTGAAAACAAAGTAAATGTCACACAATAATCACACATAAACATGACAGATACATGGTATGCATCCACAAGAGTGCATATACTGTCTAATCAATTAAGTTGCAATAACCATTTTGGCAGTATAACAGAAGTGGAGAACATAGCCAATACCTACTGACTGGAGGGACCAAGCTGATGCAGATCAGTAATGATCTCACGAGCTATCATCCTGAATGAATCCCGCATAGCCTGTGCTATCTTATCGAAGAAGGTCCCCATCATGTCCTTCATCTATTTCAGAGCACATCGCTCATGGCCTCTTGTATCTCCTTCCAAAAATTATTTCAGTCACAGTTGTGGTGATGTCTCCTCTGAGGAGCAGTCAGGATGTCTTAGGCAGGGACCGATCCAGGTTCCTCAGCATCATTATTGTCATGGTCACCATCTTCTTTGGATGAATCTGGCAGTATGTGCATGTTGAGATCTTCGTATTGGTGAATGTCCTTGAGTCAACTCCAACAGCAAGACCTGCGGGTATGGCAAGTGCACGGCTCCAAAACCAAAATTAAAGAAACAAAACACATGAGCCAGCACAAGTTCTGTAAATATAAATATAGCTATTTTAATGTTAAAAAACTTGGGGAAAGAAATACCACCAAAACATTTGATGTAATGCAGCCTTATCTTTGCATTTGTGAGTAATACAATCAATCACAATGAATCTAAAGACACCAGTTATGTGTTTTAAAATGTATTTATACAAAGCATTGGATTGTCTTTTGTTTCTGATGTCACTTAGGTGTTCCCCTATCCTCAACTTCAAGGGCCTTGATGTTTGTCCTACATAAAATGCCATGCGTGTGCATCTTGCCAGATAAATTACCCAACTGGTACTGCATTACATTAAATTTTAAACAATAAGGAAAAGAAGTGGATAGTCAAGTTGGGGGGATTGTTCCCACCAGGACTGAATGAATATTTTTGAATTATGCTATTATCCAGTCAGATAGATAACTTGAGGGTGTTGTCTACAAATCACTGTTCATGGGAACTGTTCATTTACATTTGTATTTATCACTGAAAAAGGCTTTGGTCAAAACTGGTTTGATTTATGTGAGGTTATTTCTTTCCCCAAGTTTTTTAACATTAAAATAGCTATTTACATTTACAGAACTTGTACTGGCTCATGTGTTTTGTTTCTTGAATGTCCTTGAGTACCATGCACTGGAAAAATTAATTGCAAAACAAAATAGAAAAGAAAACAATTGTCTATCACACAGAACAGTCCCATGAAAATCATAGCACAACAAAATATTGTTATGATGACAATTTACATAGGGACTGAGACACATCCATTATGGACAGACTTACCTATGACCCTATATGTCATACTCCTAAAAGGTACAACAGTATTCTCTCCTGAGCGATTATCTATGCTTAGACACACACACACACACACACACACACACACACACACACACACACACACACACACACACACACACACACACACACACACACACACACACACACACATGGATCATTATCTTTGTAAAAAGTGTACAAATGTTCAAAAAACATATTTTACTGTCTGTATTCAATAATTTATATGAGTAGCCAAAACATGACATTGTAAAAATGAAGAGAACAGTATCAGACATTACAATGGACATTAGGGAAACTATATGACATCCTTCTGAGACAGGCAGCATGATAGTTGGCTGAACACACATCAATGTAATGTGTACACCACTAAAAACAATGTGATATGTTCACTCAAAACAACTTTAGACATATCAGAATGTAATATATATGTATACAAGATTATTGCATGTGTACAGCTATATGCATTATCTTCAAAACATTCAAGAATCAGAAGGCTTACCAAACAAAATGTTGAGAATATTGCTGATTATGAACTGTTGTTATCAGATGGGTACCTGCTAAAGTGTCAGTCAACCTAGGCTATAGGAGTGCTTAATAAAAAACAACCAAGGGTTTGTAGACAGAAACAATGCCAACGCTGACCTGCAGGGTGTGCTTATTATGAATCACTGCTATTAAATAGTTACCTGTTCAAATGTCAGTCAATATAGGCTATAACAGTGGTTTTACAAACACACCCATGGTGTATGAGGCAGATGCAATACCAATGTTGAACTGAAGGCTATGCTACACAGTCTTCAAACAACAGTGATAACACTGACACAGCAGACTCCCATTCACTATGTGAATAGGCAGGCTATATACAACAGTCCAATCATCAGAAAACACAACCAGACTTACAAGTGTGCAAAACCATACATCATAAACAATAATTATAGGACATATATATGTAAAACATTCGATTTAACAACCTGTTTGACAGATACAGTCAGCAAACTGTCATTTAGGTTGTTGGTGTCTTGTTAAAAAATGTGTCCTGACAAAATGGATCAAAAATATATAATACATCAACACTATAAGTTTTATACACAGTTGTAATGACAGCTACCATTTGCTGATGTCACTTAACTTGCTGGTGCATGATGGGTATTTCTGCATTCTAATCAATAAAATACTAAGTTGAATATTACAGACCTGAAATAGTGGAATTTGCATTTCAGTTCATGATATATATATATATATATATATATATATATATATATATATATATATATATATATATAATATTCAACATACCTCTCTCCCTCCACTGCTGTTCAAGCCTGTGTATCCACTTGATGCACATCACTCTGTTCCAACTGCTGTCTTCGTTGTCTGAAATAAAAAAAAAGTGTATTCCACAAATAACAATAATATACATTTCACAATGCACTTTGTAGACTGTTTTCTAAAGAACATTAGATGAGAGTAATACACAGTTGATATTTTTTACATTCAGGTGTTAACAGCTTTGAGCACTGATTAGAGGACATGAGATTCAAACCTACAACTGCAATCTACATCCAAACTCTAACCTTAAGGCCAACCTGCCTACCTGCCAATCTAACCATAAAAAGCATCTTGTTCAAACAGTGGAAAGACTTAATGGTATGGCATCATCTTGATGGGGGATGGACTACTAAAAATGATCTTGGCTTGGGATTGCAAAGTATGAACATATGCTGCTCATGTAGCTACACTGTTTCAAATCAGATTCGTGTTAGCACTGTGTTCATAAAAATTAAGAATAATAGAGAGCATCCATTCCTCAGACAGTGTGAGTGTCATGTAACATTCAGCTGATGTGAACCGAACCATACCTATTGCTGTACATTACTGACACAGAAAGGTATGTGTGAGGACCATTATTGCTTGTTAAATTAGGTATTACTAGTTAGAAACAGACATCTTGCCTGATCTTCATTCCAATTGTTAGTGTGGCCTTCACAGTCCCTTAACATTAAAAGTTGATTTTGTTCTCCTGTTGCCATCAGCATTTCATAAAAAAGCAGACCTTCATAGCATTTTTAAAAAGTATACAGGTTTAACCTAAAACTTTCTCAGACATGTAACAGGATTTATAATGGTAGCTGCCAAAAAAAGCAATAACTAGAAAATGGAAATCAAAATCTTAACCAACTATGCTGGAACTAGTGAATATAGTAACAGAAATAAAACAACTGGAATTGGGATCTTTAGAAAAGGGTAGGAGCAAACTACATAGGAAAAAATGTGAATTGTCAGAAATACATACAAGGGAGGAATGAGGTTTAAAAGGTGGCAGGACGTAAATGAGCTATGTAATGTTTGAGTCAGAAAGATTGGGTGGGTTATAAGTGATGTATAATGTTTGCAACGGAGAGTATGTCAGTATAGCTTGTGATATAAAATATTTACGACTAGGATTCTGTCAGTGTGGTTTCTTTTCATTTATATAAATGTATAATTGCCTATGTAGTAAGTGATGATTTAATAAAGATGTTTCTTGTTTAAAAAAAAAAAAGCAAGACTTGAATAATTTATGTAATATTGCTTAGGGTATATGATATATAGCAATATATGTGAAGTATAATATTCGTTATGTCAGTATAGTTTGATTACTTTTATATGAATGTAAATTTGCCTATGTCACAAGTGATAATTCAATAAAGGTGTTTAAAAAAGAAAAGATGTACTGGCCCCACTGTTAAACAGCGGATGTTACAGATTATGGAAATATCAGTAGGAATTCGACAAATAACAGAATTATTCTCAACAATGCTCAAACTATACATTAATATAAATAAGTCTACTATGCATAGTTAACTGAATGCTATGGGTATATGAAATCAGTATAACAGTTTAAGATATATGTGTCCCCTTTCAAGAATTGAACACACAGCACACAGACATGATGGCTGGTGTCCTTACAAGCTGAGCTAACACTCAGCACATGGTAGTCATACACAAACAGACACTGCTCTTCAAACAATGTTATTCAACAACTGATATTATTAGGCCAGTATGGCTTACTGCATTATTCGTAGAAAGACTAGATCAGTGAGTCATTACCATAAACAACATAAGCCTTAATAGTAAATATTGCAATATGATTTTTAAAACAATATGGGTGAAGTTAACCAAGAAAACAGGTTACTTATGTGGTTTGTTACCGACAACATGTCAAAATTTAGACATGTTGGTCAGTTGCTTTACAGGCTGAGCTACCATTCAACTAGGCTTTCATTTTAGAAAACAAGTACTGCAGGTGTTTATTAGAAATTCTGCTATAAATGTCAGAATACAGAAAGTGCATACAATTTGAACACTTCTCATAGTGACAACATAACACCTATCAACACATAACTAAAATCCTATGTTTAAGCAAGGTTACAGGTATTAATGTTTAGTTAAATAGATGTCTGTGTACCTATTTATGAAGAATGATGTAAGTTATATATATGTTTGTCTTCCAACTTGTAACAGTCCAATAGGTGATATAATAGGACTATAATGGAAAACTACAAAATGCACTTGCATCCACAGCCTAGGCACTATAGGCATTTGTGATTCACAAGAACAGAGGCTATATAAAATTATGTACTCAGATGTTGTAAAACATATGTACATCTATCTACAAAGGACATAGTTATGGATATTATTCAATTAAATAACAACATGGGTATCAAACTCATAGTTAGGAGGGGAGTAGACACAAAGCTCAGTAAATTATCCCTGCAAGCTAATTCTCACAGCAGCTAGAAATATGGTTAGAAAAATATCTTTAAAATCCATAGGAATGCTAAGGTATATGTAGAATATTGTTACTTACTGTAAGTATCTGTGGGATGCCTCTGCACCTCGTCGACCCTCCTTTGAAGGTCTACTATATCCCTCTGATGCAGGTCATCATAGCAGTGATGAACCTACACTCCAGTGCGATAGATCCCTTTCCTCCATCGATGCTCCCTTGTGATCCATTTCCACACTTTGACCATAGAAAAGCTCCTGAGCCTGGCTGTCATCTACTGCTCCAATCTGGGGTACATTGTCAATGTCTAGGTCATCTCCTTATCAGTCCAGTTAGGCACATAGACCCGTCTTAGCCTCCTTGAAGTAGTCATCACAATCCTCAAGTAGTAGAAATCTGAAAAACACAAAAACACAGAAATGCTCACTGAGGTACCACTCAGTTCGCAGTTAGCAATGGTCTGATCAGTAAATGTATCAAAATCAATATTTGAACATGGCACTGATGTCATGTTCTAAGATTATTGGAAGATAATGGTCACATGTACACATGGTACCATTTATCAATACCTATTGGGTGTTTAAGTGGTACATCTGGGTGTTTTGGCAAATAACTGCAATTTATGCAGATGTGCATGAATGAGATTCCAAAAACCTGAATTTTAAATAACCTCATTAATTATGTATGGAGCAAATTGTACTTAAAGCTGGGTGTGCACAAGGTGCACTTTGATTCCATGAGTCTGAGTGTGAGGTACATTGGCAATTGATGGATCTGTAGTGGTAATTAGTAAATCTGTTAAAGACAGTCATTTCAAAAAGTACTTGTTTAAAGTCATATTTACTCAAAATGTTAAGTTTAACAAAAGTTGTTAAAGGTTCATGGAGTCATGTTGTCTGGAAATTTATGCATACAGGTGTTGTTCTTTTAAATATTTTGGTTCAGTCTCACATAGAGATGTGTAGACAAACTTCCACTACAAATTATAACTGTATGTAGAGGAGGATTTATGGATCATCTGCAATTCTTACTGGTAATTCCTTGTAATCTGTGGTCTAACTACAGAAACCAATGGATTACAACTGTATCTGTATTTAGTATGTGCTATTGATATTACAGATATTTCGTAAATCATGTTTCCTAAAGCAGAGTTAGAACATGTGCTGTTGTTGTTACAGATATTTCTTCAGTGATGCTTCTTAGCAAAGGTGTTAGTGCTACTGTCTCAATTTACTATGTATCTGTACTGCCTACAGATCCTGAGGTACTCTGACACATTTCGTTAAGTTGTTTAATGGTTAATTAATGTAGTATTTTAATATAAAATGCAAGCAGAGTCTGGTGGCATGATGCTGTTGTCTTTAGACCTCCCTTCAACATATGTGTAGTGTCAGGGATTCTAATCCCAGTTACAAATATTACAAGATGTGTTAATTTTACAGATGTTGTATGAAGGCATTGCTGATACCTTTTACATGTCATGCTAGTATTTATCTCACACAGTGTTATACAGATCTTTGCACTGCACAGAAATGCATAGTGTTTATTTTGCCGTATGCTGTTCATAGAATCAAATGCACAAAATATGCTCAACCATGATTATTATCATGTGTATCAATGTTTTCCATATCGGCAACTGTCCTAGGGTTGACGACTTTTCCCCTCAGGAAAATGACATTATAATTGATGCTCTCCACCAACATGGAAGGAGACTCCTAGGCCATTCAAGAGAATCTGTTTGGAGAAATGAAATCTGGACGGACCTCACCAACATGTGATCAATGCAGTTGGAGGCCATGACCAATCCTGGGAAGACTGTAGATGGCTCTGCTCAGAAATGATTCTTCATGCAACCAACAGACTGACACATTATGAGAGATTGAGGGATGCCACTGGTGGTGGACCAACACTGACCCCCTGCAATGACATCATACTTTTTTTGGCCTCACTGTATAAAGCAAAAGGAGACTGATGAATCCCTGGTGGTGGGATTGAAGCTGGAGTTTCATGACAGCCATGTATGTATTTATTATGTTCAATACAGGGATGAGTTTTGTGACATTCACCGCATATTCATGTATTGCTGTGTTTGATTTACAGCAGCAGAGTTGAGCCGTGAACACGGTTCCACACAGGGTGAGTATGATGAACTTAAGTATAATTACATGTATTTGTACATCTGAGTTACAGACACAGCAGTGCAAAAAAGAAGTTATGTACTTACCATAACGTTCATGCTTGTAGTCCATCTCGCCTATATTCTTGCTGGATGGGTTCGGAGCCAATATTGGCTCGCCCGACGATACTAAAGCTTGAGAGCTTTTACTGGCTCGAGGCTAGCCCCTATCCCATGGTGCCTCACTGCAATTCCCCAGACCTAGTTTGCAAGAAAGTAATAAATACCTATCAGGTAATAATAGGAAAGAAGCTGTATAAATACAGAAAAGGATTAGAAACATAATCCATTCCAGGTGGACAATAAAGAGCAAAGTGAGGCAGCCCCAAAAAGAGGTCCACTAGATCCCCCAGAAACAGGAAGGGGTTGGAGGAGGGATGCAAGAATATAGGTGATGGATTACAAACATGGAACGTTATGGTAAGTACATAACTTCTTTATGTTATGTAGTCCTATCTCCATAATTCTTGCTGGATGGAACAACGCCCCTAGCACGTTTATCCCGGGTGGCTCAAGCGAAGAGACTCTTCAGCACAGTGGACCCAAAGGATGACCTGTCCCAGGAGGCCAAATCCAATTTGTAATGAGTAACAAATGTATGTGGTCTTGCCCAAGTAGCTGCTGCACAAATAGTGTCAATTGGGAGCCTAGATCTAAAGGCACATGAAGTAGCTACAGCCCTAGTAGAGTGACCTTTAGCTTTTACGGTAATTGTCTACCAGCTTGTTGATAAGCAAAGGATATGCAGTCTGAAAGCCATTTTGAAAGAGTAATTTTGAAACAGGTAAGCCTTTCCTTTTGTTAGGAAAAGAAATGAAAAGTTGATCAGATTTCCTGAATTCTTTGGTCTGTGTATATAGAATCTGAGTATCCTGTGAACATCTAGCTGGTGAAGTCTACACTCTGATTTGTTAGAGTGGTTTGGAAAAATCACAGGTAGCTCAATGGTAGTATTTAGGTTGTGTTCTGAGCATACCTTAGGAAGAAAGGAAGGGTTTGTCCTGAGAGAGAGAGACTCTATCCTTGTGAAAGATAATGTAAGGAGGTTGAATAGTTAGGGCTTGAAGTTCTGAGACTCTCCTAGCCGATGTTATGGCTACCAAGAACAAGGTTTTCCATGATAACAATTTTAAGTCTGACAATGAGGATGGTTCAAAGTGTGCAGACATCAAAGATGAAAGGATTAAATTTAAGTCCCAGGGTTCTAATGGTTGTTTTATTGGGGCCTAAGAAGAAGAACTCCTTTTAAGAAGGATTTACAGAGGGAGTGTTGCATGATTGGATATCCCATGAAACCAAAATGGAAATTGGAAATGACAGCTAATTGAACTCTAACTGTAGCGGCTGCCGCTCCTTCATGAAAAATTGTTGTTAGGAAGGATAAAATGGATTCTAAAGGAGCTGTATATGGATCTAAGCCCTGATTCGTAGCCCAATGGGAAAACCTTTTCCATTTGCTAGAATATAGTTTCTGAGTGGAAGGTTTATGGGATGAAATTAGTATGTGTTTGTCCGCTGGGGATAAGGGAATGCACCTGGCTATACGTGGAATTGGAGCAGCCATGCTGTCAATTTGAGGGTGTGTATGGAGGGGTTGATCTGTCCCGACTGATGAATCAGGAGATCTGGAGATGGGTCCAGAATCCATGGTTCCTCGGAAAGGAAACCAAACTTGTCAAGGCCAGTAAGGAGCAATGAGGATCAAGGAACTCCTCCTGTGTTCTTTCATTCTGAAGAAGTTTTTTTACGAAAGCGGTCAAATAAAACAGTTTGTACGCTATTTGGTTTGGAACTACGTTCTTCTACCTAACTTCAGTGGCATTTGTTTATTTTATTAGTATTTGGTGCTTTTCTTTTTTATTGGTTCACTTGTGGTGCCATGACTGAGGTAGGAGACGATCCGTTGCTGAATGTCACCATTCATCCTACACCTACTAGTGGTGACAGTAATTTGAACAACATAAACAGTTTGCTTGTTTCCACTTTGATTGATATCAAAGGTTCCCTGAAGTTTTTGGTTGAAAACGCTACTAAAAAACCTTGTAAATCTAACAAACAAGGTTTTAGTTCACAGATGGATACAGTGATTGATTTGGGCGGTATCGTAGATGTTGAAGGCGGAGATGGCGTCGCGGGAGATGACGCCGCTTTTCCGTTGACGGTCTTCATCTACACGCCAAGAACTCGGATGGTTCAACTATAGACGAATTGCTTGTCCTAACTGAGAATCCTTTTGGAGGTAATATTATACAGCAGAAAGAAATATGCGAAAACCTTTTTGGGGCACAACAGGAACATTTGTTGTGACTACTGAAAAGGTACAGGTCAGTTAACATCGAGAATTGTTACTTTATGCGTTGCATAGAGTTAAACATTATACCGAAGGGACTAATGTTTTTTAAGTGTCCTAATGGTGTTAACGCTAACAGTCCGTTTTTTTCAGGACTTAGTTACTTTTTTTACCGAGTCCGGTATTTGCTTCCTGAGGTTGTTGATCGACAGTAACAAACAAAAGTTGATTGATTTAAAAAGGGAGATAGTTGATTTAGAACAACGTTTAAAGACCGCCGTGTCTTTACAAAAGTTTGATATCTTAATGCATCAATTCTCCAGTGAACTTGAGAAACACTCTAATGAAGTTACACTCCGTAAACAACAGAAGATATCTCGGGATGTAGCTTCCTTTAAAAACAAGACTGCCTTTAACCATTTTGCAAGAACTACAGCAAAATCAGGTTTAAAGGATAAATTTAATTCCACCTTTGGTCCCAATAAGAATTCTTATAATCATAATATAGATTCTACTGTTTTTGGGAACCAGTCTATGACTTTCAAAGACAAGTTATCAAACGGCCTTAATGCACGGACTTTTAACAGAAGTAGCGCGGCTTGTAATTCTGACTTTTCTGTTAATTCCGCTGTTCACAACAACGCTGGAAAAACAGTAACTAACAGTGACAATCCCGACCAATACTCCACGGGGAGTGACACAGTGAACGTAGTTACCAGTGACAACACTAAGAATAATTCTTCATCTGATTCAGGACCTAGTGTTGTTCAAAAAAGAAATCAAGGTAACTACAACAAAAAGACTGTTTTTACTTGCAGTCGGACTTTTTTGGGGTCAACGTCCTCAGGGGAGGAAGCTTAAATAAAGATTTGGACTTATTTAATGTTGTAAATTTGACAGATTATATTTTTTCTGATGTTCAATTAAAGGTGTTAAAGTTAGGTTTGAATTTTGTTCCTTTGCATCGAGGCAATTACTGTAAGACAGTGGTTGACATCATGAAATTTACAAGAAGGTTAAATTTAACCTACTTGTTTAATAATATAGATGATACCAGTAAATGCCTTGTTAAACCTTCCACTTATAATCCCACTTTACATCAAACATTAAGAATATTTCAAGAGCAATGTATACAAGATGTTAACAAACATCTTATTAAGAAGAATATACATATGGATTATAATTTGACATCTATTGAGAGATCAGCTTTATTTGATTTGCAGAAACTGACTGATGAATTAAAATTTATGAAAAGTGACAAGGGGTCCAACATTGTTATTATGACACAGGATAAATATAGAAAGTGCATGTTGGATTTATTAAATAATAGATCTGAATATGAACTTGTCCCTTTGCATTTTATATAAACTCAGTTTAAAAAGATACATTTCTTTTTATATGACTGTTTAATGTCTGGTCAAATAGCATTTGATTTATATGAATTTTGTGTAATTTCTGAGCCAAAGATTGGTGTAATTTTCGGAATTCCGAAAACTCATAAAAACATTTTAGAACCCCCATTTAGGCCTATAGTTTCCGCCCCCCATTCAGTCACGGAAGGCATTGCCTTAGTTATAGATTCAATGTTGGGACCACTGTTGGAAGTACAATCTTCCTACGTTAAGGATTCTTGGCACTTCCTTGGTAAATTAAGGGATTTTTTGGATAATTTTTCCTTCAATGTCGAAATTCACACTATTATTACCATTGATGTAGTGTCCCTTTATACATGTATTCCCCACGACCATGGAGTAGAAGCAGTGCGTAGTTTTCTATGTCAGAAACGAGCTTTTTCTACCTCCATCATCAATACCATTTGTTTATTACTTGAAATTATTTTGGACAACAACTTCTTTCTGTTTGGGGATCAATACTTCAAACAGATAAAAGGCGTAGCGATGGGTTCTCCAGCTGCCCCTGCGTACGCCAATACAGTGATGGCTTGGTGGGAAAATGAAATAATCCCATTATTGGAACAAAAATTTCATGTTAAATTTTACTGTCGATTTGTTGACGACTTGGTCTTCATTTTGCAGGGGGGACCTGAAACAGTTGATCAATTTATGGATTTTATAAATTCTTTTTCTGAATTTTTGAAGTTTACAAAAGGAGATGTTGGTAGTGCTGTTAATTCTTTAGATGTTCATCTATGGTGGGATGACATGGAGAATAAATTTCAGAGTAACATACATCGTAAAAATACATTTACAAATGGGTATTTGCATCACTCCAGTGGACACCCAAAGCACATGATTAACAACATTCCTAAGGGGCAATTTATAAGGGCAAGTCGCATGACGACTAGAGATGAGGACTTGGTTGTTGAATTTGACTTCATCATTGAATTATTCTCAAAAAGAGGTTATGATATTTCTGTTTTAGTTGATACAGCTAATAGAATTTTTGATAGACGTTACATAGACTTTCCTCCTATTTTAAGTGGTCTATATAACAACACTAACGGTTTAATACTTTCTAACCGTACTGAGTCATTTAAATCTACTTTAACCTGTTCTTTTGAAATGAGCGCAGACAGCAAGGACTTATGTTCTATTTTGGAAAATAATTGGAAAATAATTAAAGGTAATCCTGAAATTTCCTTGGTTTTAGGAGACAAACCAAGATGTGTTTTTCGTAATGAATATAATTTGAAAAAATATCCTAGAAAAGGGTCAAAAAACAAGTAACAACAAAGTATCAACTAAACGTGGGATGCATTGTTGTCATAGATGTACTGCCTGCAGATTTATCTTGGTCAGTCCATACATTTCTGTGTGTACTATTCCTTATACCATTGAAGTGCCTGGTCTAGTCAATTGTGACACCACCAACGTGGTATACATTTCATTTTGTTCTGGGTGTCCAGCATTTTACGTTGGAATGACTACCAGGAAACTAAGTACACATATTAAGGAACACAATTATGCCATTAAACGTAGAGACATGACCAATGCCTTGTATAAACATTCTACTGATTGTGGTGTATATAAAAAATTTTTATTTACCATTTTAGAAGAGTGTTCCTTTGATCCTAGGGGAGGTGACCTTAAGAATTATCTGGAACAAAGGGAAGCAACTTGGCAGATAAAGTTAAAATCTGACAAGCCACTGGGGTTAAACGAATTTATTAATGTAAAATGTTTTTTAAAACACCGTAAGCTACAAGTTACTGACAAAAAGAAAGTAGTTTCTTTCTTTTTCTAAATAACACTGTTTTTTTAATAATGGCCTTTACCTTTGATTTTATTGGTTCATTTGTATTAATTAATTAAGTAATCATTGTATTTAAACGAGATTTGAGTATGTGTTCTTTCATTCTGAAGAAGTTTTTTTACGAAAGCGGTCAAATAAAACAGTTTGTACGCTATTTGGTTTGGAACTACGTTCTTCTACCCAACTTCAGTGGCATTTGTTTATTTTATTGCTGTGTTTGATTTACAGCAGCAGAGTTGAGCCGTGAACATGGTTCCACACAGGGTGAGTATGATGAACTTAAGTATAATTACATGTATTTGTACATCTGAGTTACAGACACAGCAGTGCAAAAAAGAAGTTATGTACTTACCATAACGTTCATGCTTGTAGTCCATCTCGCCTATATTCTTGCTGGATGGGTTCGGAGCCAATATTCGGCTCCGACTTGGCTGATACTAAAGCTTGAGAGCTTTTACTGGCTCGAGGCTAGCCCCTATCCCATGGTGCCTCACTGCAATTCCCCAGACCTAGTTTGCAAGAAAGTAATAAATACCTATCAGGTAATAATAGGAAAGAAGCTGTATAAATACAGAAAAGGATTAGAAACATAATCCATTCCAGGTGGACAATAAAGAGCAAAGTCAGGCAGCCCCAAAAAGAGGTCCACTAGATCCCCCAGAAACAGGAAGGGGGTTGGAGGAAGGGATGCAAGAATATAGGCGTGATGGATTACAAACATGGAACGTTATGGTAAGTACATAACTTCTTTATGTTATGTAGTCCTATCTCGCCATAATTCTTGCTGGATGGAACAACGTCCCTAGCACGTTTATCCCGGGTGGCTCAAGCGAAGAGACTCTTCAGCACAGTGGACCCAAAGGATGACCTGTCCCAGGAGGCCAAATCCAATTTGTAATGAGTAACAAATGTATGTGGTCTTGCCCAAGTAGCTGCTGCACAAATAGTGTCAATTGGGAGCCTAGATCTAAAGGCACATGAAGTAGCTACAGCCCTAGTAGAGTGACCTTTAGCTTTTAACGGTAATTGTCTACCAGCTTGTTGATAAGCAAAGGATATGCAGTCTGAAAGCCATTTTGAAAGAGTAATTTTTGAAACAGGTAAGCCTTTCCTTTTGTTAGGAAAAGAAATGAAAAGTTGATCAGATTTCCTGAATTCTTTGGTCTGTGTATATAGAATCTGAGTATCCTGTGAACATCTAGCTGGTGAAGTCTACACTCTGATTTGTTAGAGTGGTTTGGAAAAATCACAGGTAGCTCAATGGTAGTATTTAGGTTGTGTTCTGAGCATACCTTAGGAAGAAAGGAAGGGTTTGTCCTGAGAGAGAGAGAGACTCTATCCTTGTGAAAGATAATGTAAGGAGGTTGAATAGTTAGGGCTTGAAGTTCTGAGACTCTCCTAGCCGATGTTATGGCTACCAAGAACAAGGTTTTCCATGATAACAATTTTAAGTCTGACAATGAGGATGGTTCAAAGTGTGCAGACATCAAAGATGAAAGGATTAAATTTAAGTCCCAGGGTTCTAATGGTTGTTTTATTGGGGCCTAAGAAGAAGAACTCCTTTTAAGAAGGATTTACAGAGGGAGTGTTGCATGATTGGATATCCCATGAAACCAAAATGGAAATTGGAAATAGCAGCTAATTGAACTCTAACTGTAGCGGCTGCCGCTCCTTCATGAAAAATTGTTGTTAGGAAGGATAAAATGGATTCTAAAGGAGCTGTATATGGATCTAAGCCCTGATTCGTAGCCCAATGGGAAAACCTTTTCCATTTGCTAGAATATAGTTTCTGAGTGAAAGGTTTATGGGATGAAATTAGTATGTGTTTGTCCGCTGGGGATAAGGGAATGCACCTGGCTATACGTGGAATTGGAGCAGCCATGCTGTCAATTTGAGGGTGTGTATGGAGGGGTTGATCTGTCCCGACTGATGAATCAGGAGATCTGGAGATGGGTCCAGAATCCATGGTTCCTCCAAAAGGTAGGCCCACAGGAAAGGAAACCAAACTTGTCAAGGCCAGTAAGGAGCAATGAGGATCAAGGAACTCCTCAACTGTCTTGCTTTCTGTATTACTTTGGGGATGAGTGGAAAGGGAGGAAAGGCATAAAGAAGTCCTGGGGGCCAATCGTGAACTAGAGCAGCCCTGGGTGACATCCCCGGATGGGGAATGAGGGTAAAGTAGCTGCTGCATTTGGTATTCAGGTGAGTAGCAAATAGATCGCAGCAAAGCTGGCCCCATTTGTGAAAGATCTCTTTTGCAACCACTGGATTCAGGAACCACTCGTGAGGCATCAGAATTGCTCGGCTGAGTTTGTCTGCTATTACATTGGATTTCCCCGGGATATGCATTGCTATCAGAAAGTGTTGAGTATCCATCACCCATTTCCAAACTCTTAAGGCATCTCTGCAAAAAAAGCGAGTAAGACTTGGTTCCCCCTTGTTTGTTTATGTACCACACGACAGACATGTTGACTGACTGAATCACAATCGTTCCAGTGGGAAGGGAGCTGTGAAGTGCTTGCAATGCATATATCACCGCTCTCATCTCCAGAACACTGATGTGCAAGTGGTTCTCATGGTTTTGCCTAGTACCTTGGATTGTCTTTCCCAGATAATGCCCCCCCACCCTATCTGGGAAGCATCCATGGTCAAAGCTGCTTTCTCTTGGGGTGGAACAAGTGGATGACCTATGACAAGTTGTTTCATGTGTAACCACCATGTCAGATCCCTTTTGCATGCATTTGTTATTAATATCTGGTGAGACAATGGAAGGTCTTGCATTGATTGTGCAAAGAGCATCCATTGGAGAATCCTCATATGTAGGCGAGCAAGAGGAACTAATAAGATGGCAGAAGCCATAGTCTCTAGGACTTGAAGGACTACTCTGGCCTGGACTCTTTGTTTGTTTAATAAGGATCTGATCTGACTGCACAGAGATTCCACTCTTTCCTGTGTTAGCTTTACTGACATGGTGGCTGTGTCTACAATATGCTGTGAGGGAGATAAGACTGACTTTTGCAAGTTGACAGTGATGCCTAGGCTGGTGCACAAGGAGAGAGTCTCGTCCGTAGTCCTTATGAGTTGATGCCTGATGGTGCAGTGAGGAGTTAGTCATCTAGGTATGGAAACACCTGGAATCCTTGACATCTCAGGTGAGCCTTTACCACTGCCATGCATTTGGTAAACACTTTGGAGGCTGTAGTGAGGCCAAAGGGCAGTGTTTTGAACTGAAAATGGCTGGCTCCAAACCAGAAGCGTAAGTGTCTCCTGGAGCGCCTGTCCATTTTGATGTGGTAGTACGCATCCTGGAGATCGATTGAGCACATCCAGTTGTCTTTCCTGATAAAGGGAAATATCGACTGCAGAGTGACCATTCGGAACTTTGATTTTCTTACATGCTTGTTGAGCCTGCTGAGATCTAGAATTGATCTCCAGTCCCCTGTCTTTTTTGGAACTAAAAAGAACCGAGAGTAAGTTCTGGATCCTACTTGCTCTGCAGGGACTTCTTGGATGACTCTTTTTTGCAGCAATGAGAAGACCTCTGATGTTGCACGGTCTAGTTGGATGGGTGGTACCTCTGGAAGAGACCGGTTTGTTGGGGGTTTGGAAATAAAGGGAATCAGGTAACCTCTGGATATTACTGTGTGTACCCAACAATCTTGAGTGATAGTTAGCCAGGCGCTTGGGTACAGTGATATACACCCCCCTGACTGCCTCCAGAGATGGACAGTCAGGCAACCCTTCAGGGTCGATGGAAGGGATGACCAGAGAAAGCTTGTCTGTCTCTCTGATGTTGCGGACCTCCTCTGCAACAAGGGTGGCGTCCTCCATTATATCCTCTCCCTCTGCCCCTGGGGGAGGGTTGACCTTGTGCCTGAGGAAAACCTTTTTGGGATTTGCAGAACCACATTTTCCCTCCTGTATTACCCTTGGGATAGAGTCTGGACAGGAGAGAGAAATGGACTCCAATGGCAGATAAGGTTTTTCCTTCTTGCTCACACGTAGTCAAAGTCTCTTTCACTTGGGGTCCAAAAAGAGATGAACCATCAAAGGGAATGTTACTGAAGGAAGACTTGAAGGATTCCATAAAATTATAAAGATGCATCCACGAATGTCTCCTGAGGGATATTCCTGCTGTGGCTGCCCTGCTCGCTCCATCTGCCGCATATGAGATCAGCCTCATGGAGGAGTTAGCTATGGAAGTAAGGGTGGAGAGCTGCGCTGAAACCTTGTCCATGGAACCCGGAGCTACTGAACCCTGGAGGGTATCTCCTAACTCTTTCAGGAGATCCCTCTGAAGACGAGTGAAATGACTCAGGTAATTTAGCGATTTTAGTGTAAATGCCACTGAAGAATAAGTACGCTTCCTGTACCTATCCATTATCCTGGACTCCTTGTTAGGTGGATGGATATTAGAATAGGTCTCAGATAATTCCTTCTTGGTGGCCACTGCTACCACCATAGCATCAACTGGAACTCCCTTGCCAAGGAAAGACTTGTCCTCAGGTGCTGTCATCAGTTTGTTTGGCCTCCTCGGGATGGCTTCCACTGAATCTGGAGAGGTCTATGCTTCCGCTGACATGACCCCCAAATGTTGGTCATAAGGCGGTGTCACCCAAGAGGTGGGAAGGTCAGGAGCCAAACGCTTTAAGATACACTGATTCATCCTCAGTAGGGTTAGAGGTCCTCCAATCACCCCTCTGTCTAAGAATTTCTAGGATGTCAGAGAAGGAGACATCCTCAGAGGGAGCTCTAGAGGACCCTTCTGATTCCTTTAAATCAGTGTCTGATGTGACAGACTCAGGGGAGTCAACATGTTTCCTCTTACATAACCTCTTCCAAGGGAGCTCTCCAGTGGGATAATCTGGGGAGGTCTCAGAAGAGGGGGCGCCTGCAAGGGGGGCTACTTGGGCCTCTGGTTCCCTATGCTGTGGGCATGGCAGGGGGGAAGAGGTTGCTGCCTACTGCTGGTGGGACACAAGTTCCAAAGGAATGGCTTTGGCACAGGATAAATCCTTCTCTATAGCTTCGAAAGCCTTTCCCCTTGCTCTGAAGAAGACCTCCACTCTGAGGGGTCTGATGGTTGACTCCTAGCAAAAAGGAAGGCTCCGAAGCAGAAGTGGGAGCCGAGCTGAGTCGAGCCGAGGCTCCAAGAGGGAGGGTTGGTTCTGAAAAGAACCCAGGGTGACTGTCCCCCTCAGAGTCGACACAAGAGCATCGGCTCCCAGAACCCTTGGCTACAGACTGAGCCATTGAGGATAGAGTAGTTGGCTCCAAGGAAACAGGCTGAATCCCTAGAGCCGAAGGGTCGAAGACAGAGGAACCTGACGTAATAGGCTCCGAGAGCGAAGCAGTCGGAGGTGGAACAATGATCAGTACAGGGGACGGCTCCTTGACCTTTACGCCTGGAGGGGTCAATTTTTTAGCCACAGCTTGATCCGAAAGCAACCTCTTCACCACCATCTCAATGTCCTCATCTGATAGGGTCCTGGAGGATCTGGTGAAGACTGAAGGAGACCTTCTCTCCAAAATAGGAGATCTCAAATTAGGATATACAGTCTCGATGTCGGGCAAAATCTTCGGTACCGAAGACTGTCTCGGAACCGATGGAATGGACTGCACCGAAGATGAAGCAGAGTCAGAACCGGAACTTCTTGGTTCCGACGCTTTAGACTTTTTGGTTGGCTCCGAAGTCGAGGCCGATGATTTTCTCTTTGAAGATTTTGGAGCTGCCTGACCAAGTTCCAGCTGTTCCTGGAAGGAAATGGTCATGGGACCCCTGTCAATAAGTTTTCTCTTACTTTCGTTTAACACTCTTGTGCTAAAAGCATGACAGAAGGTGCAGGGTTCCTGTAAATGGGCTTCGCGACAATATACACATCTGGTGTGGCTGTCTGTAAGAGACATTTTCTGCGCACACCTGAGGCATTTTTGAAGCCCGAAGGGCGATGATCCTTGTGATCCTTGTCTTTATCTTTAGACATTGTTAAACACTAAAATAAAGAGTAAGGAGAAGAAAAGTTTTGTTTTTTTTTTTATAACAGTCACACACACACACAGGGCGGAAAGGCCCTCTAACTTAAATGGGCCGTACAGTCCTAAGGGAGGAATAAGGGGTTGAAAACTTTCAAAAACAGTCGCACAATACAGAAGAAACTCTTAAGAGATATACAAGATAGAAAAAGGTGGTAGAAAAGGACTAAATAAGTAAAAAATCATTTTACTTAGCCACCGAGCCAGTAAGACACAACCTCGAAGTTTTCGCAGCAAACAAGATCTGGGGAATTGCCGTGAGTCACCATGGGATAGGAGCTAGCCTCGAGCCAGTAAAAGCTCTCGAGCTTTAGTATCAGCCGAGTCAGAGCCGAATATCAGCTCCGAACCCATCCAGCAAGAATTACGGCGAGATAGGACTACATAACATCTACAGTTGTAATGTGTATTGCATTAATATTCACAGGCCCATCTACTTTGGGCTTACAGCAGGGTACAGCAGGTGAGTACCTATATACTGTTGCTGTGCACACTACTTTGTTAGTGCCCACACATCATTTAATGGTACTGCTGTTTACTGTTATATTGTTGTTTCACTAACATTGAACACTACAGGTACATCCAGTGGAGAGGCAAGTGCAGAAAGACCAGGTGTGTTACAATAACATTGCCATAGCTTTCAACAATGTGTAGTACATGTGATGCCTGACATTTTTGTCAATATTTGTCAATACAGGCCCTGATTGCGTACAATTGCAACATCCATGACGTGAGTATTTGCAGCCCATATTACTGTGTTGTATATGTGGTGTCAGTATTTGTTTCTCTAAATATATGACTGTGCTGTCTTTCTCTTTACTTTCCCATTGCAAGATACACAGTACAACCCACAACCTCTACAAAGAAGGAGTCTTTGCATGCACATACAAGTGGTATGTGTATGTCACACATTCTGTAGTTTTAACTGTGTTCACCTAATTATCAGTGTGAATGATGTGATCTGTAATGTTTTTTTCCCTGCACTAGTTGAAGTTCACCCCAATGGAACAAGAGCATCATACTATGAGTGTTTTCCCAGGTGTGTTTTTATTTTTTTATGCATTACAGATGTCATATATGTTGGCCATATTAATAGATTATATAGTTATGGTATGTAAAGTCCGTGAAACATACATACAGTAGACTGCAAGTGAAGTCATTAGCATTTGTAACATTGCAATATATATGCCAAGTATCTTTGATATTCATCATGTGTTGTAGACACATTGTCCTGATCTGTGTCTTTGTATCTTGTAGCACAGCAACTGTCTTTATCATCCAGCAGTCAATCCAGCAATCATGATGTTATTCATGATGTGTCTCAGCATGGTAGTATAGCCCCTGGCACAGAAGACTTTGAGTTGTTTGGAGAATCCATCTGTGAGGTTGACACTGATGTTGCACTGGATGAATCCTCAGATGTGGAGGTCCAATTGTCAATGCATTCAGAAGATGATGGCACAGTGGATGTTGAACAGGGTGAAGCCATTAATCAACACACCAGTTGGGAGCACTGCTGCTGGCAGATCCACACAACAACCAGACACAGGGCATCACCGTAGATGTAGGTGAAAGGATGCTGTACATGGCCAGGTGTCAGAGAGTGTCTACCTCCTGCCGCAGGCAAATGAATGGTCACAGAAATGGCATTGTTCAGATGTCTGTGAACTTATCTGTGCCACAGTCTGTGTGGCATACCAGATATGTGCCATGCTTGATGGACAAGAGCACAGCCACAGTACGATAATGGCTGCATTAGCCTCTCGGAATGAGAGTCTGCTAACTGTGGCACAGTCAGTGGAAACCCTGGCCTCAATGGTACTGCAACAGTGGCATACTACAAGCAGGATTTTGCATTCCATCATCATGCACAGCAGATTGCAACATGTGAGAGGCACTCCACCTGTCTTTAGAACCACCATTGGGCATTGAGAATCCATGTCTGTGGTCCAATCTGCACAGATTTCAACTACTGGCCCATCTGCTGGTGTCTGTACATGGTGGTGGCAGGATGAACTGTGGTGTAAGGGGTCAGCGAGGTTGACTAAGTCTGCATTAGAGTGTGTCCAACATTGTAGTACACATAGCTGACATATTTTATTTCAATACCATTTTACTGTGATCTGTGTTTTCTGATATAAAAATGTCTGCATTATGTTGTGTGTTCTTTCTCTTTTTTGATGTTATAATATTGTACAGAAATTATTGTTCTTAAAATGTTTTGTAATAATTTGGAGCTTTTCTCCCTTGTCCTCCACTGAAAATGGGCTTCTACCCATTCAGACTTTCCAGGTAATCAAAAGTCAATAAATAAATAAATAAATAAATATGTACGTGTAGCAGTGATGTGTGTCCCTTTTTGTTTACCATACAGTGGTACAACAGAGTGAGTGTGTATGCATACTAGTTCATTTGTGTCCTGAGTTGATGATCTCTGTTTTGACACATTTGCATATGTTCATGTTGGAATATGTTACGGTTATGTTATGTCTGATGCTCAGCGTGTACATCTAGTGGGTACTTGCTGTTAGATGTAATCCATGCTGCTGTGGTGGGGCAACACCTGGACATCAATGTTCAGTCTGTGTACTCATGTATATGTGGCTTGTCATGACTCAAATGTTTTGGTCAGATGCTACCGTGTAGCCTGGGCCTGCACTTGTGGTCACACCTTATGTTGGCTACACCTGTGACTTCCATCCCTTATTTCCTTTTGCTCCTTATCAGATAACTCTGGGATGTCCTCTTCAGACATTTGTGGTTCCTGAGGTAGTTCACCCACAGCTGCAGCTGGAAGACTGGCATGTGCTCAGGTTAGCATGTTGTGCAGCATGGGACACAAAGTTATCATCTGTGCTGCTTTCTCAAGTTTGTATTGCAGTGCACCCTCAGGTATGTCCAGACATCTGACCCTAGCTTTCAGTACACCAAACATATGCTCTGTGGAGTTTCTGGTTGTTGTGTGTACTCTATTGTAGGCCTCCTGTGCAGGATTGGATGGTTCATGGTACAGGGTCATTAGCCACGGCTCAAGTGGATACCAATAGTCACCTGTTGTGGGAAATAAAAACACTTTTGGTCAGAATGGATATTGTTGAGAGGTGTAACCTTAACTTGCATCCTAGCTGTGTTCCTGTACTTAACCAGTAGCAGTCCTTCAGTTTTTTTCACCTTGCTGGAATGCAACCCTGTGTCCACTTTCCCCCCAAATGGCAGCATCATGGATACTTCCTGGGTGTGTTGCCATGATGTTTGTCATGCTGCCATCTGCTGCACACACAGCTTGGCATCCTTTTCTGTGTAGGTCTGCTTATGGATGTACTGGTGTCTTGATAGGCATGTGTGTGCAGTCTGTTACAC
Organism: Protopterus annectens; assembly: GCF_019279795.1. Classification (NCBI taxonomy): domain Eukaryota; kingdom Metazoa; phylum Chordata; order Ceratodontiformes; family Protopteridae; genus Protopterus; species Protopterus annectens. The sequence goes on along the minus strand of NC_056730.1, from coordinate 889,789,303 downwards.
CAAGAAAATTTGAGGAAGTTTACTATGCTGTTGCATGACATTTCTCCGGTCTCTGGGGCTGGATGGGTTGTGTAGGCAGTCATCCACCTTGCTGCAAATTGCTTCAGGAACTTTGCTAGAATACAACTGGTAGCTGTCTGTGATACTCCCACAGCATCTCCACATGTCTCTGGAATATCCCAGATGCAAGTGCACCCAGGCTGAGACACCCTTTGGTTTCAAGGCAGATGGGGTTTCCTCACACATTCTGCACAGACATGTGTGAGGTACACATGTTACAGACAGCCTGCACCATTTGTCTGTCTAGATGATATCTGTCAATTATTTGCTGGTCTGGCAACTGGTTTAGTTGCAACTTTGCTTTCACTCTAGTTGGCTGCCTTCTAGGACTCACAGCCCCAGCCTCATGTATGGCTTGTGTCACTGCTGCCTATTGCAGTATATTGCCACCAGGTTGCATTTTATTTTTTTAATTTTGCTATGGATTTTGCTGTAATTCATAGTGTTCACTTAATTCCTTGGGGTCTGTAGTGTATGTGCTGAGGATTTCAAAAATGGAGTCAGTGTGGCTGTTTGCCACATTTGAGTTGCTCTGTGTGCACACAATGTGTTTTGGAATCACACTGGCATATGTAGTAACCCTGATTATCCTATGCTGAATACTTAAGTACTCAGTCTACCCTCAGCATGTCTTCTGGACTCTTGTCTGCAGCAGGTGGGCTGAAGTTTTCTTTCAGCATGCTGCTCTGTCTGTAAATAGCTTCTAAAACCTTTATGGAATCGTGGCCTAAGGGTCGCTAGCTACCACTAGTGCAAGAATATGGGCTGCTGGCTAACAGAATATGTATGAATATTATATAAATGATTTAGTGGTTGGTCTTTTTTTATCTTTCATTGGTAACTAAATTGATAGGATTCTGTTTATTTTTATAGGGATTTTTTTTTTCATATACAATCACACTACAGTGGGGAAATGGCAAATTAGCTGTACCATGATTTTTTTTTACTTTTCTATTTCCTGTATTTTCTGTTTGATGTAAAGCCATTCAGTGTTTCAGCAGTTTGGCTTTATAAATGTAAACCAAATTATAATGTATTTCTGAAATGTTAGTGTTTTTAAGGAATGAAGTAATAGTGCATAACTTATGTATGATTTCCATCTTGAGGAGCTGGTTACCTTTTTTGTAATGTACCATTAATTAACAGAGACATGGGATCACTCATTTGAAGAGTGAAAGACTGATGCACTTTTATGGGAGTACTGCAGACGGAGAGTTATATGGATTTAATTCATAGCATGATGTAATGATACAATTTTTAGATAACAGCTAGTAAATACTAAAGAATGATCTATATTCTTGGATTAAAATCTAATATTACAGTGTAGACTCTTAAAGATGAGAAAGAATAATTTGGTGAGTAATGAAAATTAGGAATATTATTGATTTGTAAGCTATTACTTAGTACAGAGACATTTTAGTTGTTCTATCTTGAGAACACTTGAAAGATATATGTGTATTTAGTCTGACTGATTCATAGATGTGACAGATTAAAATGGATGGCAGCTTAATTCTGTCTTGTAATATTAGCTTCAAATAGATTGAAGGCTGAAATAGACTTGTGGCTTTATCCATAATGTATGATATATGTCACGAACCAGCCTTTCTCCTGGTAGTTGCTTTGATGGGAGGATTTGGCTATTTTTTGGTCATAAGTACAGTCATGACATGGACAGACAAGCTGGATAAATATGGGAGGGTGTGAGTGTGTGGGTGTAATAGGAACTGGTATTATAAATAATGGTGGAAACAGTATTAGCATTCCCAGGATGAGATATTGGTATAGGAGTCAGACATGTAGACTCTATGGTAGAAGCTACTGTTTTATGAGGTATAAGTAAGTCACTATGGCATGCAAAATTAGATTCAAACTTTGCACAAAAGGAAGTGAAGTAGGATGAAAGAGACTTCAATGAAGACTGGGATATAAAAAAGGCAGTGTCAGGGGAGACATGGTTCTATTCTTCAACATTATATTGTCTTAGGGCAATAAGACAGGCATCCAGAATGATGGTTTTAAAAGAAGTTGGTGGGGAGCACTGAAACTGGGGTAATTATTCAAGATCAAGACAAATAATTAGTGAGAAGATCTGGTTAATCAGAAGATAGTGAGGTAGGAATTTGACTAGACACATTTAGGATGATATAAACAGAATATGGTCAAGATTACTGAAAGGGTACATACTTGATCAATAATTCTGTTGGTATAATACACATCCCCTTTTTGTGTTGTGCCTATAATATGATCTTTCATGTATAACCCAAAAATTAAAAACAAATTTTAAGGGTGTGAAAGAAGATACCCTTGGTCTCATGGTTTTTGGTTTCCATTACAAGGTTGTAGAAAGTATACTGTACTATAGTATTAAGCGTTATATTTTTGTCTCAAGATCATAGACTGTACAAATGAAAGAGGACATTGATTGAAATGTTCATGTTTTGCTATTTGAAATTGTAACATAAGGGTACAGATTCCAAAATAAATTTGCTGGCAACACAATAAGTTGAAGGAAGACATTGGTGTATCAGTGGTGGATGTGATTCCATAATAGTTGTAAAGATCAAGAAATAATTTATTCAGCACAAGATAATTGTGGACTCTGCACACACAAAACCCAATGTGTATGTCTAACGACAATAAAATGTGACAGACTAATAGTTGAGGCCATATGTGCTTACCATTTTCCCTCAAGAAATGATATATGTTTCTCAGCAATCCTGAATTTTCTGTAGTATATTTCTAAAAAAGAATGCAAGCTGCAGTCAATGCATTATAGCAAGCTGAGGAACTATAAGCCATAATAGAGAATGATCTGGAAGTGGTTCTCAGAATGCAGCCAGCAAGGTGCCAAGCCAGGCTACAGTTAAGCCAACTCTGATCAGGAAATAATAGATAGATATAGTTAGAGAGAGAGCTGGAACAGGCTGTGAGCAGGATGTGTGCACCTCGCATGTCTTTATGCAATCTGTAGAGTATTCCTTTCCCAGTAGAAACAAAGGTGTGTCTGAGTTGGGTTATACTGGCCTCTGATACATTCTAGTGGCATATGCGTGATGCTGTAGGAGTATCACAGACAGCCACTAATCACATTCTAGGACATTTCCTGGCAATAATGCACAGGAAGGTGGATGACATCATCCACTTCTCAGCAACAGCCATGGAGTGCAGGACTGCCATGGAACAGTTCTATGCCATTGCCAACTTCCACATGTCCTCAGTGCAATTGACTGCACCCACATCTCAATCAAAACCCCAGTGGGACCTGATGCTTAAATATTACATCAATAGAAAGGAGTCGGCATTGCTCAAGTGCCAGATTGTGTGCTCTGTAGATGGTCTCATCATCAATGCCATGGCAACATACAATGCATGATGCAGCAATATGGAGGTAAAACAGTCTGAGGGCTACTTTCCAGCATGGTGAAATTCCTGAGGGACCACTACTCAGTAAGTTTAGGACAACAGCTATGATGTAATCAGAATATAGGCCTGTAAATAGTAATCATGAGGACTAAATATGTGTCATTTCCTTTCTACAAACAGGTGACTGCAGTCATACACTGGACTTATGATGCCATACGGAACCCCATCAACATCTGTTGAGGATGAGTATGACAAAGCACACACCTCAACACTGAACATCATTGAGTGGTTGTTTGCCATGCTAAAAGCAAGATTCAGATTCCTGGACACATCCGGGGGTGCACTCCAATACACACCAGAAAAGGCACAGCAGAAAAACACCATGTGTGCTACAGTGTACAACATGCTAACTTCAAAACATGCTGGACTGCCAGATTTAGGTGTGGGTGACCTACCCCAAGAAGTACATATATCTGACATGGTGATATCAGAGCTGTCACAGGATGACCAGGTGACACAAGGGTGAGAAGAAATCAGCATGGTTGATGGATGATGCAGCTGTATATCCTAACTCAAGCAACATGGTAATGTCTGGCTCACAACTTTGGGTCATGACAAGCCACATGTATAGAAGTACACAGATAAAGCAGTGATGTTCACACAGTGCTACCCTATTTCAGCAGCACAGAACACAACTATTGGAAAAAGGCCATTAGTTGCCCCGGTCAAACATCATACATACCGTAACCACAATATCAACTGCAAAAGATAAAACACCTATTTGTGCTATACAAATGAACACATCTGGATGGCTGCAGAATAACATTCACCACAGTACCACCATAGGCAAGGTACATCACCAAAGGCGACTGTACTGGTAAATGTGTACTGCAAGCCTAGGGTGTGCACAACAGAATGTGTTGTTAGCCCAATAGGATATCATCATACATATAATTAGTAGTGTGAGTAGGTAGCAGTATAACTGTCATTATCTCAATAAATGTAAGCTCATGCACTGAGATGCATTACACATGTCATAGGAATGTATAAACAGTAGTACACCATCCTGTGTAGCAGACAGCAGATGCAATAGTAACATGGCAAGGACTGACAACAAAACGAGCCAGCACAAAGGAAAGGCAAGCCAAAATCTATTTATTGTGGCATCATAAAACAAGAAAATGAGACTGCAAACCAGTTTCGGCCATAAATTCAAGCCTTCATCAGTGCAAACAAAAATTCAAATGGTACATCCTGGTATTCATTATATAATGCAAAACTTAAAGGTGTATGCACCTAAATATCACATTAGTTTGCCCATACTCCATATAATAGTGTTTGAAATTATATATAAATGAATATATACACAATATATAAAAAATATATATATAAAAAAATATATAATAATGTAATATGCAAAAAGATAAGGACTATCTAGATTAATGATTCTAAAAATGAAATCATAAGCTCAATGACAAAAAACTGCAAGTACATCTAACTGTATAACAATTTCAAAAAACATATGTGTGACCAAAGATTTGCATTTCTCTCTGGGATATCGATTCACCAGACACAATTTATCCTTACAAGAACAACACACGTTAAATGAATTAAGCTCTAATTACAACATTGTTATTATACCAGCTGACAAGGGAGGAGGTATTGTAATCATGGATCAGGCTATGTATATATCTGAAGCCAAAAAACAACTATCAGATACTAGGCTTTACATACACATGGTGGTGGATCCAACTCCCAATTTCCAAACACACATTAATTCATTTCTAGATATGGCCACTGAGGAAGGCATTATTGATCAAAAGATATGCAATCAACTTAAAGTGTCTGACCCAATTCTACAATATTTATATCTGCTTCCTAAAATTCACAAACATCTGACTTGTCCACCTGGTCGACCTATTGTTTCAGGAAGGGGTTCTCTTACTGAACCCTTATCTGCTTTTCTTACTCACTATCTTAAACCATTATTACCTACGGTCAGATCCAGGTTAAAAGATACCACTGATTTCCTCAACATTATTCAGGATTCACAGTTGGAATCGGATTGGTGGCTATGCACATTGGATGTCACCTCTTTATATACTAGCATACCCCACGAGGCTGGTATTTCATCTATTGAATATTGGTTGGATCGTTCTCAACTTTACACCACTGGATTTAACACCTTTCTATTAACATTGACTCAATATGTGTTAACCAAGAACCTTTTTTTCTTTGAGGGGCAGGCATACTGGCAAGTGAGGGGCACAGCAATGGGAGCTTCTTTTGCCCCAGTATATGCAGACCTTTTTATGGGTTTTTTTGAACAACAATTTATATATGATTCTTGCAACAACAAATTCATGGCAGAAATGGACATTTGGAGAAGATATTTAGATGATTGTTGGATGGTGTGGCGGGTGACCCGGGTTTGGCCGATGAGTTTGTCAAATATCTCAACAACAACACATGGGGTATTCAATTTACCCTAACTATGCAATACCAAAAAATTATCTTTTTGGATGTATTGGTATCCCAACAATCCGATCATACTTTGGCCACCCGCGTCCATAGAAAATTTTCACAATACAACACACTTTTACATGCTTCCAGTAACCATCCCCGCCGCATCATCAACAACATTCCCAAATCACAATTTATACGTATGAAACATATTTGTTCTTCTCGAAAATCCCATCTTGAATGTGAACGAGACCTTAGTGATAGATTGATTAATAGAGGATATAACAGATCACGGATCAATTAAACCATCAATGAGGTTCAACATATGCCCCGATCACAACTTTTAAAATATAAAGATTCACAAGCAGTTCCTAACAATTCTACCAATGAATGAGTCAGGTTCGTGACCACATTTGGGAGCAATTCATCATCATTCAGGGACATTATAAATAACCCTTGGGGTGTCTTGCGAGCACATGAATATTTGAATGAGATACTACCAGAAGGATGTGCTTTTTCCTATCGAAGGGGTCGAACGATAAATTCCTATTTTACACACTATAAGCGTCTCAATCCCCCCATACCTAGACAGACTACCCTATTTGGTGATCCTTTGGTGGGTTGTTTTCCCTGTGGTCATTGTAGTGCATGCGGACATATATCTAAGATGAAGGAATTCACCAGTTCCAATACATCCCGGGTATTTCAGATCAGAATTTTTGGTAACTGTAGTACCGATTGGGTGGTATATTTAGCCACCTGCACCTGTTTTTCTTTTTATGTTGGGCAAACTTTCAGACCACTTAGACACAGAATAAGTGAACACCTCAGTGCGATCAGAACTCAGAAAATCACTAATGCCTTATTCAAACATACCATGATTCACAAATCAGCACAATTTAAATTTACTATAATTGACAAAATTGACATGCTGAGAACATCCAAAGCGGGCTGGCATGATAGATTAAATAATATGGAATCCTCATGGATCACTAGGTTAGGTGCTTTATTTAAGCCTGGATTAAATGAAAATAATTAGTTTATCATGGCTAGCTTCTGATATTTTTTATTATATGTTTTTTGAAATTGTTATACAGTTAGATGTACTTGCAGTTTTTTGTCATTGAGCTTATGATTTCAGCTTTAGAATCATTAATCTAGATAGTCCTTATCTTTTTGCATATTACATTATATATATTTTATATATATATATTTTTATATATTGTGCATATATTCATTTATATATAATTTCAAACACTATTATATGGAGTATGGGCAAACTAATATGATATTTAGGTGCATACACCTTTAAGTTTTGCAGTATATAATGAATACCAGGATGTACCATTTTAATTTTTGTTTGCACTGATGAAGGCTTGAATTTATGGCCGAAACCGGTTTGCAGTCTCATTTTCTTGTTTTATAATGCCACAATAAATAGATTTTGGCTTGCCTTTCCTTTGTGCTGGCTCATTTAGTTTAATGGGATATTTATGGTTGGAGCCGTGCACTTGTTCCACCTTGCGTGATTTTGGTTCACTAAGGACTGACAACAAAGCCACATACCTGTCAAGGCACATACAAGTATTACAGGACATGCCTGACATGGACTGTCATACATAAGGGAACACTATAATGCACAGATGGGTGTAACACTGTAACTCAACCAGATGTACAAATATGTGCAATTCAACAAAGTGACGACAGGCATTACACATCAACCATGGAGCATGCAGCATTGAATCTGATATAGCATCATAGTTTTTGATGTGTGTGTGTGTGTGTGTGTGTGTGTGTGTGTGTGTGTGTGTGTGTGTGTGTGTGTGTGTGAGCAGGTACATATGGAAAGGCCCACATATGAAGTACACTTGAGAAAGAGAGTATCAAAGGTGAATATGGAAAAAAAAGAGGTGAACGTTGTGCTGAGGGGAAGGTATGTGCAGTACCAGAATAAAGTGCCTCAATTATCACTGGTATGTACAATGACTTATACCTGTGCATGCAGTAATGGCAGACAGAAATGGAATGTTTAATGTATAAAGTTCTATAAGAATAAAGTAATATGCTGAGAGGTGGGAGAAATGCTTGTATGTCAACAAGTAACAGCTGATAAAAATGGAAGTAAAGTGATTGTGACATTTAGCAGCACAATTGCCAATATATTGTCTAAAATATCACAACAACAAATATATAAAACATAGGACAACTTGAATGTAGTTACTAATGTCAGCCTGTGGCATCAGACAATTGAGAAGCCACTATGTGGAGAAGGCAGTGGTCAGCACAGTGGTCATAATTGCCACAGGGTTAGAATGACACAACAGGACACATATTTGATTAACTGACAGTGATTCACTAACACAGTCTTGGGTGCCCACACTGATGGCTCACATCACTGTTTTGGGTGCCCCTGCTACATCCAGAAACACTATATCCATGGTGCTGTACCAAGGAGCTGGATTTGGTGACAGTAACAGGTTGGGACACGGTATTGGTATGAGCAGTACTGCAATGTGTCTGTCTGGATGTGACTGCTGGATTTTGATTAGGTTGACCAACAGCAGAAGTGACTGCACGTTGCACCACAGAAAATGATGTACGAGGGCCATGTGTGAGTCTACTTAGAGGGGATCTTCCTCTCTCCACTGGAGGTAATTTGCTCGTGAGGGGCAGTGCACTTAACTCCCAGTTTGTACTATGACACTGCTCTGGCACTGCTGTAGCAAGGCTAAGAACAGAGCATGCAACTGATGCCACACTATCATGCTGTGCAGCCAGTGACATGACTTCTGCTTATCTGTGCTCCTGACCTTCGTGTAGCACATGTAGCTGGTGATCTACACATTTGGTAGCATGTGGAAGTGTGCACAGGTCATTTTGATTACATCACTTTGAACATTCATGCACCTGTAACAATAGGCATACAATATCTGCTACACGTCCATGCACATCAGCTACATTCCCATGTGCAGTCTGATGGACACTATCAGTCTGATGTGAGGCAGAGTCACCATCACTACCAGACTCAATTTGGGACAGCTGGTCATAGTCATAATCATCACCAGCATCATCAGACTGGCTGGCCACACTATTCTCCCATTTGGAGGCTATAACATGAACCACATGACTGTCCACTTCTGGGATGGACAACATTGAATCCAATGCAGTGTCCCATATGCCATTGGCTGTACTATCAGACTGAAGCACATCACATCCCACCTCAGGATCAAGGGACAGGCTTGTTAAGGAGGGAGGAAGTGGACATGCTGCCAGTACAGACAGATGATGCATGTCAGGATATTACTTAAATAATTTGACAAATAACTAACAACACTGATGAATTATGGTGATATGGACTTACTGAGTCAGCATGACCATGCCATGGGTGGTACAATGCCCCTAGAGAGCAGTGAAAAGCCATATTAGTCAAAAATTAAACAAATGTGAAGACCAATGTAAAACCACACATACATGATGATATACAAGGCATGTCCTCCTTTGACTCCACCTCTAGTGGTGAGAGTTGAAATGTCACTGTGGTTTAAAAAAAGACATGTGCACATTTCAGTAGGAAGCTCACACATGTCATCCTGTATCATTAAAACTGATGCATAAAATGCAGCAAAAAAAGAGATATACATACTAAATGGCTGACATTGTTGTCTGGAAGACAAATGTCCTACAAAATAACATTACACATAAATGTCACAGTAATATGTAAGGATATCACAGTATACCTGCTATAGTAACAAGTGAGGACATTTCAATCATAAAATCAGACAGTGACAGGCAAAGGATATACATCAGCCTGAATACAGAGATGCACACCTGATGTGTGACAACATTGGCCAGATGTTGATGACACTATGTAAGTGAAAAGAACCTCAGTACAAAGGGTGCTTACAGCATCACCTAAGCAGTATCTGTTTAACAGAACATGCTAGCAGTTTTACTGGGTCTTCTCTCAGCCATGACGTTCAGTAGCACATGACATTGCTGTGCTGCTGTGACAAGCATAAAAATAGATAAGGCATATGTGAATGGATTATGTTGCTATGTTTGTGACTGCTGGACATACCTGTATGTCCTGGAACACCAGCCTCAATCTCATCCCCATGAATGTGACTATCCTGGCAAGCTGAATGGTGGGAGGCTAGGATACTGCTGTCTCTTCCACAGGAGGCAAAGGTGGCACACAACCAGAGGCATTTTTCTCCCTTTCACAGAGGGTGGAGTCTGTTGGCTGCAAAGAGGATCATGTTAGAGCAATAGTGACATCAGGCCTCCCTTGACTGGTTATGGCCACCCACAGCATTCACCATGTTAGCAATGTCCCTCCACACTTGATTCCTCCAGAATCTATCACCCATCTCTCCTAACAAATTTCTGCCATTTTGCCGCAGGGCCTCTAAAGCTCCAAAATAATTTAATTTTCCCAGTGGGACATCTGTAAAAAGATGATTTGCATATATTAAGAGGTATACATGTAGTGCACCAGTTGACAGATCAACATTTAAATTATATATTGATGTAATGCCCCATACATATTGTAAGGGTCTATATTACATAGACAAAAAATCAAAATCTCAAACACTCGGATGAGTGAAAACGCAGGTAATCGAAATCACTATTGTAGGGTGCTGCACCCCCCCCCCTAAAAATATATTCCAACTCCAACATCGCACTACAGTGAGGAAAGGGCAAATTTTCTGATCTTTACTTACCGCAATCTCACAATATCGATTTCAATTACATGTGTTTTCTCTCATCCGAGCGTTGGAGATTTTGATTTTTTTGTCGTTCTGATAGGAACCCCATTGTAATGTGCAAAATAATAGATGCCATGTGTACTGCCATCATGTAAAGACAAGCATACTAAACATACACAACAGGTAGCAACTGCTGAGTATATCTTATGAAATGTAAAGCTTAACTGTGCAAAGCAAAAACCCCATTCTACATGTTAGGATATGTCACATATACAGCGGTGAACTTAGAATCCAGTTCTCTGGAAATAATGACAATCGGGGCCAGTCACTTAAACCACTACACCACAACTTCAGTGGAAACAACTCTGGGTTATTCACAGCTATAGTGATTTGCAGAGCCAACAATGTCTACCATGTCAGCTGCAACCATTGAGGATGTCAACACAATTATCTGATGTACCCAAATGTAACCAATATATGTAGCTCTATGGTTCAAACAGCAGCTCAGAAAAATAAAAGCATATGAACATGAACATCTTAGTTGTGATGGCTAGATGAGAAAACAACAGCAAAGTAAGAGGCTAACTCATCTGAATGTATTCCCAATCCCACTGAATGGCATTCCAGCTTCCAATGTAAGAGTAAGAATTAATGAATATCTACAAATCTTAGTTTGTACGTATGACTTACAGAAACTCCCATACAATTTTTTATTTGCAAATAGTATTATAGACTTACAGATGAAAATGCATTCCCAGCAGATATGGGCAGAATCTGACCATATCCACAGTTTACCAGGGCTGATGATATTTTCGTCCATCCACCTGCATACGAGGAAAACCTCCCTGGCAATGATGGACATGTATCCATATGCATGCATTTGGGGAAGGTCACCCATACCATTCATGTAAATGACATAATGATTTTCAGGCATTTTTATATTGCAAACTACTAGAAATATGAGTTACAAGGTACACACAGGACCTTCTGAACATCAAAGAGTAATACTGAGCACAGTAGTTCAAATGAGCAACACAAGCAGCTGACCTCATGCCAACTTGCCTTATGCTTAGTTGCATGTCAGGAAGCTAAACCTAACAGTGCGGGTATCTCATTGCAAACAGTGATTAAGTACCACTTGTGCCATACTTAATTAATGAGCATCATTAACCATTAATATTTTAGAACTGCATCAGCAAACGTCCACATATGTCCTTGAATCTTGGTGCATTAACCAGTGCAAGTACCCACTAGTTATCATTGAACATCTGAAACATGTGGCATGACTCGCCACTTGATGGTGTAAAATATGTCTCTAGGTGATTCTGTCATATTGACTAATGTTGCCAAAATGGGGGTGGGTATTTGCTGGTGATAACTGGGTTGAGGACCTGGCCTATTCTGACCTGTGCCAGGGACCCATGCTAATAGTGGGAGGCATGTATGTGCCCCAACTGGGCAGTGTAGGCCTGCCATAAAGCCTAACAGCCATGGGTCAATAAGCTACTGGCCAGCTGGTGTCCAGTTCCCCAGATTGGGTTACCTGTGATAGTTCTGTTGAGTAAAAGCTGGACTTAAAACTAATCAACCTGCCAAACATAACCTAAGAATTGCTACGCTCAATGTAGGTTCACTGACAGGATGGAGCTTGGAAGTGGATGACATGATGGTATGGAATAGGATGGACATCCTATGTATCCAAGAGACAAGATGGAAGGGCAATGCAGCAAAACCATTTGGCTTGGGATTCAGAGTCTACTACTCAGAAGAACAGACTAGAAATGATGTGGAAATTGTGGTGAGTGAGGGACTTCAGAAGACAGTGAGGGATGTCATAAGAATTAGTGACAAATTCATGGCAGTCAGATGCTACTCTAATGATAGGACAGTATTCATAATTGTAGCCTATATGGCACAGCAGGGTTGTGATAGTGAAGAGAAGAGAAGAGTGCATTCAGACAACAGTTGCAGGACCTACTAGATAAAGCAGGACAACATGAATTGGTGTTAATAATGAGTGACCTGTTTGCACATATAGGGACAGAAGAACAAGATATGAGGATTGCCTGGGTCCACATGGGTGGGGCAACAGGAATAAAGAAAGAGAGGCCATTCTAGACTTCTCTCTGGCAAATGGCTTGACAGTAGCCAACACATAGTTCAGAAAGAGAGACAGTTACAAGATCACATATAACAGTGGCCAACATACAATTCAGGTAGACTTCCTCCTAGTAAGGAAAGGGCACTGGGGTAGAATCAGTGATTGCAAAGTCATCCCCAGTGAATCTGGCAGCCCACAGCATAAACCACTGGTTGCCACAATCAGCTGCAAGCAGATTTCATAGAAGACTCAACAGAGAACAGGCTGAAGACCTGGAAATTTACTGGAGAGAAAGCACAACAGTTTAAGGAATTACGATGGCTGTAGCACCCCAAGAAGAGGAGGAAATAGGTGAAGTTGAAGAATGGCAGCACCTCAAAGCAGCATGTGGGAGGAATACAGAACAGATATGTGACTGAGAGCCAGGTATGGAAATAAGGTGTACAAGGAACGCCGGTGGTAGAATGCAGAAGTCCAGGAAGTCATCAAAAGAAAGAAGGAATGCAAGAAAAAGTGGGAGATAGAAAAGATGGACCAGGCTAGGAAGGAATACTGGTTGACTAACAAAGAGGTAAAGAAAGGAGTTGCAATAGCAAATAACATGGCATCAGAGGCACTCTACCAGCTTCTGGAAAGTTTCTCAGTAGGTAGCACAAAGAAAATATATCAGGTTGCTAGACAAAGACAGAAAGTTAAGGAAGATAGTCAGATATGCTTCGACAACCTGCTCACCAGTCAACAGGACATCAAAGACAGATGGAAGCAGTACTTCCAGCCGTTTCTGAATGAATAAAACTCCATAGAAGCTGTACTACCCCAAACACAGCAAATGATGAAAGAATAAGAGGAACCCACCAATGAAGAAGTAAGAACAGCACTAAGGAAAATGAAGTCAGGGAAGTAGTGGGCTCAGATGAGGTCACAGCAAATATGATAAAGATGTTGGGTGAGACAGGGGAGAAATGTCTCCTGAGGGTACTCATAGCAGTGTTAAGAGAAAGGCGTATCCCAGATGACTGGAGAATAAGCATACAAGTGTACAAGAACAAAGGGGACATCCATGACTGTGGGCAATACAGAGGTATCAAACTCCTGTCACATTGCATGAAAGTTCTGGAGAGGGTCACTGATAAATGGATACGCACAGTAGTAGAAAGTAAGATGGGAGATGAGCAGTTTGGATTCGGATCAGGATGCAGCACAATTGATCCAGTGTTTGCAGTGAGGCAGATAGTTGAGGAGAAGCTAGAGTTAAGTAAACAGTCCAAATGGATATTTCTAGACTTGGGAAAGCACATGACAAGGTCCCAAGAAAGCTGATTTAGGAAGTCCTGCTGTGGTTTGAAGTCCCAGAAACATTGGTAGAACTAGTGCAGGCTATGTACAAGAACCCAATGACTCAAGTACAAATAGTGTTTGGCTTCACAGAGCGGTTCCCAGTGGGAGTGGGTGTTCATCAGGGTACAGTTCTGACCCCACTGCTGTTCATACTGGAGTTGGATTACATTAGCAAATAGGTTGGAAGGGACAGATCAACAAATTTGCTGTATGCAGACAATGTGACATTACTGGCAGACTCTGAGCAAGAACTTTAGTAAAGAATAGGGGAATGTAATGCAAAACTGAAGACACATGGGATGAATGTGAGTACAGATAAGACAGTGGTAATGGCAGTAAACTGGGGAAATCAGAAAAAGTTGAGAACTGAGATAGAAGGGAAGACAGTGGAATAGGTTAACAGCTTCAAGTATCTTGGAGGGCTGGTTGAGGAGAAGGAAAGTCTGAATGAAGAGGTCAAAGCTAGAATCAGAAGGGTTGTGTCAGTGTAGTATATGACAGAAGAATGCCAATGAAGCTAAACAGTAAGGTATACAAAACAGTGGTGCAACCAGTAATACTGTATGGTACAAAAACCTGGGCAGTAAAGGCTGAGCAGATGATGAAGCTAGAGGTGATGGAAATGAGGTGCCTGAGACGGGTGATAGGATGCACATTGTGGGATAGATGAAGAAATGAGGACATAAGAGCAGAAGACAAAGCACCTCCAAGTGTATAAAATATTAAAGAGAGTAGATTACAGTGGTTCATGCACATGTGCAGAAAAGCAGAAGACGAACTGTTGAAGAAGATTTGGGACAGACAGGAAGAAGGCAAGAGGAAATAAGGGTGTCCAGCAAAGAAGTGGATGGATTGTGTGAGAAAAGATTTGCAACAGTCAGGCAGGAGTTTGGCACTGAAAAGAGAGAGGTGGCAACAGTTAACATGACACCCTAACCCCATGTAGAAAAAATGGGAAAAAGGGGGTTGATGATGATGATGATCTGGAACGTGTGCTGAGTGCCCACCAACAGACTGCAACCACCCTATGTGGCCACTTTTAAAATGTGATATTGATACATTTTCAGATCATACACTTGCTACCTGTGAACTTAGTGGTATCTCAGTAAGGATTTTGTTCAAGGCATTCTATTCAACCTATTTCTTCAACGTGAACACAATGTCATCAGAGAGGAGGCTGTGGTGCATCAGTGGCCAATGGGACCAACGAGGAGGCCCTCCAGATCCTGGCAGTCTCTGTGAGAAATGAGCACAGGCATACCTGTGGAATTTCACCCAGATCAACATATAGAACCGGATTACAAGGGAGCTCTGAGGATACAGGACTGGTGTGCAGGTATGCCACTAATACAAATATCTTCATCATAAGGACTAGGAGCAACTGCTTGAGAGGATTGCTGAGGTTTGATGTCAGCCTTGGATGCCTACACTAAGTGTCTTATTCCACACTCTAACTCCTATTACATAATGTTATCATCACTAAACAGGTATTGTACTATACTTATGTCTGATCCTACGTATTCAATGTATATCTGTATTACTATCAGTAAGTTAGTTGTAATGAAAAATATAATGCAGTGGTAAACTAATAATGGTTGTCTGACTGCACATCCTGAAGTTATACTGAAATAAGTAAGGCCAGAAATGCAAATGTGCAGGAATATATAGTAACAACGAAAAGTGACTCAGAGGACGACACAATAAAGCCCCATCAGACGGCTGAAATCCACTCCAACCAAATGTATTAAGTATCCACACAACATTAACGTCAAGACAAGTATACGTTTTCATTTTAGCAACTTCATCAGATGTGGGATGATGATCTTACAACAAGCTTAAATACCTTCTCCAATTAAGATATGTGGTCAATTAAATAATTGTCTCATTAAAAATACTTTTTTAAAAAAACAGTACAAAACACATTCTATTCAGTCTAACCAAAACATTTAATAAAAAAATAACAAATGAACAAGTATGATACATAAAAAATTCATTAATATATATATATAATTCATTAAATACCAATGTTAAAAAATGAATCAGTTAAAACCTCTTACTAAATGCTGAAGAATTTTCTTCTTCTCAGCTGTTAGGGGTTGCCACAGCGGAACTCCGGTCCGGTAATGATTGGCAGTAGATTTTTTACGGGTGCCAAGGTGCCAGCTCGACACCCAACCTTCAACGAAGGCATGCCCATTCTAGGCATGTCTTTCGAACGCCACTCAACCACGGGGAGGACATGCAGACTCCACACAGAAGGCGCTCCAGCCGAGAATTGAACGGGCGAACTTCTTGCTGTGAGGCAACAACGCTACCACTGCACCACCGCGGCTTATAAAAAAAATGCTGAAGAATCTACACTCTGCAATTTAATGTACTCTAGCTCCCTCTTGTGACTTTTCAAGGAAATTTTATACAGAAAGTTAATTAAAAACTTCAAATGAAAAAATAAATAAGTGCCTTACTACCAAATTTAAGAGACACTGACTGCTAAACTTGGATAAAAAAAATGTATATGTTTGATTAAGAAAACAACTGGTTGAAAAATAAATAATCAGTAAAAATATGCAACTTAAAAATTTACACATATTTAATTTTGTTACAATTTCACTGATCTAAGTTTGAGCAAGGGAATTAATGAAATATTTTCATTGAGACCAGGTGGTTTACTAGCCTGCAATGTGACCTGCCACCAAAGTTCTCTGCACTCAATTGTCTCTTCCCATAGGCCTCCTCTTACATCAATACTCACCCCTTCAATAACAAAAAATAAAAATTGAGCATTGGGACACTCTTGTTTATGTTTGTACAAAGCATTAGTTTCTTTTTGTATCTGAATCTCATACATATGTTCGTAAATCCTTCTCCTCAACTTACGTTCCGTTTTGCCCATGTAAAATGCATGACATATTCCACACAATGCTAAGTAAACTAGACCTTTGGAATCACAATTGCTAAATTCCTTTCCTTCCAAGACCATATTCCTACTCTCCAAAAAATACTTTCCTTATTGATAACATATAGACACTGCAAACAATGCCCACATTTAAAACTTCCCTTTCTTTTTTTATTATTGGAACATCCTTCTTGGAAATTTTATTCCAAAATATTTTTCAGACTACAGGAATTTTTGTAAACTACTTTCAGATTTCGTCCAGACACTTTTTCCAAGTCTGTGAATGCTGAAAATCTATTCCACTCCTTTTCCACAATTTCTCTAACTACATTGGAATTTGCATTAAATTCAATAACCAGTGCTCTGCCAAAGTTTTCATCCAAGGTGTCTGTTTGCTTATTTTCATCAGTTAACTTGATACCCAGAATGGGTTTGAATCTCTCACCCCTTCCATTCAAGACCTCCTTCTCAACTTGTTCTAAAAAACATTCAGGGTAATCCTTGCCTTGAACATTCGTTTTAAAAGTGTCATTTCAACAAAAAAAAATCATTGTCCTTAGAAGTCATCCTACTTTCTCTAATATATTGACCTTTAACTATATTTTTCTTATAATGAAAGGGGTGTGCGCTATTGAAGTGCAAAAAGGAATTCAAATATGTACTCTTTCTGTATACTTTTGAATTAAATGTATTATTATCCTTGTAAATCTCGATATCATGGTATTGTAGCTTACCCTGACTTAACTTGAAGGTGAACTTCAAAAGACTAGTACTCTTGTTTAAAAAATCAATAAAAGATTCAATTTGATCAACCGGTGCCACCCAAAGAATACATATGTCATCCAGAAATCTTTTGTATAAACTCCAACACTGCTTGTAAGATGATTCTAATACCAATTTTTCTTCCCACTTGGCTAAAACCAAGTTAGCGTAGGTAGGAGCACATGCTGTCCCCATCGCTATCTATGCTTTTAACTTGGTGGAAATATTCTCCCCTGAAAAAAAAGAAATTGTATTTTAATACCAGATCACTTAAGTGCATCACTATAGTACATTCACTGTGACTTAAAGTATTGTCTCCATAAACAATTTCTTCTAAACGTTTTAAACTTTCTTCATGCAGTATATTAGAAAACAAGTCTACAATGTCTATAGTTAATAACTTAGTATCCTCATTCAATAAGTCATGATTAAGACTTCTTAGTAAGCCCCAGGAATCTCTTAAGATATTTCTCTTTACCCATAAATTTTTTAAATTTTGAATCCACATACCTAGCAAGGGGTAAGGTTTTCAAACCTTCAGCGGATACAATAGGTCACAGGGGGGATCCAACTCATCCTTGTCAATCTCTAGAATGCAAAAAATTGTAGGTATCCTTGGTTTGTCAACCTTTAAAAATTTGTAGGTTTTATGGTCAATTAACCTATCAATAAATAACTCCTCAAGTACCATATCAATACGTCTATATGCTATCTTTATTTCGTTCTTGGCGGTACTTCAGTATCTATTAGTATAATATATATAATATTAATATATAGTAACAGTATTTCTAATTTATGACTGTATGTGTTTGAAACATCTCATTAACAGTGGTATTTTGAGTCCTTAGCACACACTGAAAAGGCTTGTGTTGACTATAAGCAATGTGACAGTGTATAATCAAATCATGTGTCTGTGGGTTGAAAACTCGTCAAGTCTTTGTTAATCAAATTAGTTATTCATTAAATTATTTTATTAATTTCACATAATATAACTATGCTGCATGGTTGGGTGCTGCCGTATTAAATATATATATATATATATATATATATATATATATATATATATATATATATATATATATATATATATATATATATATATACACATATTGTATTGTCAAGAGTGCATTAATGCCTTTAATACATAGGTTGTGGATGAATATGACTTTCTTTGTTATCTGCAACACTTCAAGATTGTTCTATACAATGTCGTTTATTAACAAGGATCTCATTGTGATTTTCTTGCAATAATTATGGAAAAACAAAATATGTAAGCTCATTTTCAATGTTCAGTAATAACTGTTCACATAATTCCCTTCTGGCCGAGTTAGAAATATGTGAACATTTTAAATGAACATGCATTAAAAAATGTGTGCATTACAGCATTACAATTGTTTTACAGCCAATGTACACACGTAATCCCTAGAGTGTATTATAACCAAAGAAGGGATACTGACATATTTTGCCTGCCTCTGCAATGCTTGAATAATAATGACTGTGCTATGTTTAATTAAGGCACGATCTGTCACACAAGACAGGTCACCCGATGCCATTTATCTTTATTCATAAATGCCATGTATGTACATATTCTCACCCATTTCTCTCTCTCTCTTAACTCCTTCTCTCTACATGTAATAAAATCTATACACATATCTATTTCTATATCTATATCCATATCTATCTATATATAGATAGATGGATAGATATATGTCTATCTATGCATGTATACGTATGTATACATGTGTGTATATACACACACACACACACACACACACACACACACACGCACACGCACACACGCACACACATATATATATATATATATATATATATATATATATATATACACACACAGAAAGTGTGAGGGTGCGGTGCTGCAGCATTTAGCATTGTTGAGCCAGAGGTTCTGTAGTTTCATTCTTGGCTGGATTCCCTTCTATGTGGAGTCTGCATGTCCTGCCTGCAGTCATTTGAGTTTCTTCTGGGTGCTCTGGTTTCCTCCCACATTCCAAAGATATGTAGTAGGTGGACTTGGACACACTAAACTGGCTATGTGAGTGAGTGATACAGATGAATTATTGTGGCAGGGCTAACCATCCAGTGGTGTAAACTTGGCTTGAGATGATTGTCACTGTTGAAGTGACACCCCAACCCATGTGCAAAATGGGAAACAGAGTTGAGGACGGATATATATATATATATATATATATATATATATATATATACACATACATACACACACACA
Organism: Protopterus annectens; assembly: GCF_019279795.1. Classification (NCBI taxonomy): domain Eukaryota; kingdom Metazoa; phylum Chordata; order Ceratodontiformes; family Protopteridae; genus Protopterus; species Protopterus annectens. The sequence continues at coordinate 889,769,366 of NC_056730.1, read as the reverse complement.
CACACACACACGCACACACACACAAGTGCAATTGACAATGGTATACTCTCTCTCTCTCTCTAGATATATATATATATATATATATATATATATATATATATATATATATATATATATATATATATATATACTTACAATGACATACTTAGTTGTCAACTTTGTCTATTGCTTTACCACATGTAGAAGTTTACAGGTAGTTAAGTATTGTGCCATCAGTAACGTGTTTATTTTCTAGTCGTGCTACAGAATTATTTTAAAGTATTAACTTTTATAGCATAGGATGTATCTACTGCAAGGTTGTACAGACATTTTGAGAATATAGTTAGAGTGTAGAATGTAGTAGTGGAGATAAAAAGTTAGAAAACATTTAGATGAAGTGAGAAAAGGGAGAGGTATGTATGATTGAAAATGGAATATGTTAAGATGGGGTAGAAAGATGGAGGAAATGCTGGGATATTGGACAGACTGGTGCTGAACATGAGCATGATGAGGATCTATTCAGATGTAGTTTGATTATTGATTATTATTATTGATTACAGATGGACATACATATGTAAATGAGTTAATGTATGTTTACATATGGAGGTTTACATTTGCTTGTATATATCAAGATATCTACATAAGTAACACACACACACACACACACACACCTACAATAGCATTAATACGTATGTATATTTGTAAAAAGTGTCAGTGCATGCATCATTCATAAATATCTGTGCTGTTACTTATGTGACATAACTAATACTTCTCATATACTGTGGGGCACATGATACCATTGTAAAGGTAATCCCCTACTACTTGTGCATACAGCATGCAGCGTGCCTAATGGTACTATCCACAGTGCCCAATACTGATCACATAATTCTTCATACAATACATTAGGATTTTAACACACTGTATCTGCCATTAAGTTTGGATATCATATTGCATAAGTAGAAAAGGTCACCTGGTACTGTATGTAATGCTTTAACTGAGTATTCACAGATCAAATATGTCTGACTAACTGTAAAGTATCCACCTATAACAGTATAGACCAAGTAGCTAACCAGGAAGGGTTCTGGACAATGGTGTAGAGATGGGTAAATGCTGTAGGTTTGAAACTGTCTTCTTCTAGTTTATAGTGAGTTATCCTAGTGTGTGGGATACATGTGCAGTATCGGTTATAACTCCCTACGTGCAAACTTGGCTTGTGTGAAGCTGCTTGATCACGTTGTGTTTATTCTGACAATGATGTGCCCAGAAGGAATGAAACATTATCGCAGTCTAACCTCATAACACAGAATCATTGCTGTCATTTAATATTTAGATTCCTTATATTCTGGCAGATGCTGTGAGACAGGGACTGCACTCTCTGCATTAAGCAGATGCACAGACTTGAGGACCAGTGACAGCAGAGAGGTGTGTCTTAATCTTTTCAGCCTTATTTGTGCCTTATATGACTAATATCCTGTCTTTGTCTACAGTCTGAAATGTTTATGCATATGGCATACTTGAATGCAGATTTTTATACAACTTTCCCATAATGCAACTGTAGAGTATAAATTAGTGTTTGCCACATTGCTATACACATTATTTTGTGTACCCTGCATTTTTACATCTGCTTAAAAAGGTCTTAGTTGGAGTAGTGAAGTAAGATGATGATTGCAGCCACACCCTGATAGTCATCTGTGTTCTAATTGCACTGTCTTACAAATAAGCTATATGTTTTTGCTGCATTGGTACTTTCTGCTGTCAGCGTACACCACAATTTCTATTGTTTCTGTTGTTTTATCAACATACAATGAGCAACTTATATGCATGGTAGCTGGTCTCAGCTTACTTCATGGTATTCATGTCTTGCCTGGTCAGAAATGGTACCAAAGTATGGTTGTTAGATCACTTGATATACTTAAGGTTTTGCACATTATTGTATCACAAAGCAAGTTTCTGTTTGTTGTGCTAGTGGAGTTTTTCCACTGTGGGCATATGCTGTTTCAGGATGTTAGTTACATATGTCTGTGTCGAATGATACTTATCATTATATTTGTCAATCATTTTCATATACTTCTGTTATGTATATATAGCATAACATGGCCATGCTGTATATTGAAAGGGCAATGTGTAAAGATACAACTCATACATTCCACTTCCATTCTAATGTAAAGATTCTGTGACATTATCAGTTACCCATAGTTCAATGTTAAGATAATTTGCATAAATACACTAACAACATACTTATATGTACATATTTGTACATGTGATGATTTGGAATACCTCAATATTTTAGAAGTTGCATATAATACTGTTCTATCATTTCATGTTACTGTCTTATTGACACCTCAAAATATAAGGGGTTGTTAATCTTTGTAGTGGGAGTCTGTCAGTGTTCCAGTTGTTGCATTTATTTTGTGTAACAATCTACACATAATGGTTTTGCATATAAGTAAATATATCCATTACTGTGGATATACAGCACACATGTATGTGTATTGTCTAGACATACAACATGCTGTTGTTAGCAAACCTGCACATATTATAACAGATGTCATCCTGCTTTTACACAAGATTTCCTTAAACTGATGACACTGAGCAAGTTGGTTTACCATTTTTAGGGGCACATTCAGTCATTTCTCTGATTCATCATACATTATTGCCATATATGTCTTGTGATGATGTCAGTGGTGCACACACCGTCATGTCAGGCATGTGATGTGTACAACTTGAAAGCTTTTCTTCAAAATGTGATAATCATCCTTACTGAGCAGTAATGTTAGCTTTATCATTTCAAGACAATAATCATGTATGGAAATCATTGATGTTCATTACACATCATATAGTTGAGTTTATGCAACATGTCATATGATTGCAGTCATTAGATGGTGCTGCTGTCATTGTTCAGTGATGTCATATGATTGCAGTCATTAGATGGTGCAGCTGTCATTGTTCAGTGATGTCATAAGATTGCAGTCATTAGATGGTGCAGCTGTCATTGTTCATTGATGTTTGCATACCTTGTCAGATATAATAATTAGATATCATAACTGCATATTTTTGTGCACTAATAATACCTCTGACTACATTATTCCTTGGCATGTGAATTAGAGATATTTAGGTATTAGTGTACGTGTGTGTGTATGGAGACACGCGCGTGTGTGTGTTCTCCTTTACAGACCATTTTATATGCTGTTCTAACTTATCAACTGATGTCCCCTAGCTCTGTTCTGTTACTCTTCCATTGCTCATTTTATTACTGCCAGGTTTTCTTAGGATTTACATCACATAATCGAAAGTTGGAACATCGAACGCGCAAATGCGTGAATTTTCACATAATCGAAGTGCCTGGATTTATGTCACACTACAGTGAGGATCAGGAATTTTGCCCTTTTCTCACTGTAGTGTGACCTCGGAGTAGGAATATATAGTTAGCAGGGAGTGGGGGGGGGCGCAGCACAATACAGGTTTCGATTATGTGAAAATTCGCACATTTGCACATTCGATGTTCCTAGTTTCGATTATGTGATATAAACCTGTTTTCTTATACATCTTTGATATTAGCAGACACTTCTTCCCCAATGAGATAATGTTGTCATTTGATCCATTTATTCAATTGTAGGACTGCATTGTGTATAACATGGACATATTGCAAATATAGCTAACTTAAACACGAACACGAAAACCAAAACCCAAGAATAACTCCACAGATGAAGAAACTCAAACCAGGAATCAAAAAATATGTTGAAACAAGAAATAAGTTGAATGAGTTGAATAACTTTAATAAAATAAATAAAAAAATTAAAAAAAAATAACTAAAAAAAAAAAATAAACAAAATAAATAAAAAAACCACAATGAATCATTGTGGTTTTTTATTTATTTTATTAAAGTTATTCAACTCATTCAACTTATTTCTTGTTTCAACATATTTTTTGATTCCTGGTTTGAGTTTCTTCATCTGTGGAGTTATTCTTACATATTGCAAATATGCTGCCCATAACAATCTGACATAACTGACAAATGGATAATATGTTAGGGTTGGAAATATTGCATGTTGTGACAATAACAATACAGATGGATTATTGCTCACCATAATGACACATCACATGAGTAATAAATCACTATTGTACACAGTATCTGGATCTTATATATTGTTTACATATTGCTGTTGTCTTTTATTGTTATTGCTTTTTGTTACTATATTGATAATTTACACTTATTGTCATATTACAGAGTCCAGGACTCATGCTAGTCCACTCATTCATCATAGACTCGCTTGACTTCATCTAGCAGACTCTAACTCCGATAACTAAAGGGGACAGCAGGATGATGATGAAAGATCAGGACCAGCAGAGGCCATCATTCCAGCAGACTGACAGTGACAATGACTTCCACTATGCCAACTCGACAACCTGAGGGACTAGATACAGCTGTGGTTATGGACATTTTCAGGATGCAGATACAAGACATCATGGTGGCATTCTTTAAAGACATCGCACAGGCCATGCATGGCTTCTTCCAGGAGATTGCCATAGAGATGATTCATGACTTTTGACCCTATCAAGGAGGGCCCTCTGGACCGTAATCCTTGTCTATGTGTTCCACTCATGTCATGCTGCCACCATGGTGCATTCCTGGTTGGATATATTTCATTAGTAAGTATTTGCCACAGTGGTGCAGCGGTAGCGTTGTCGCCTCACAGCAAGAGGTTCTCCTGTTCGATTCTTGGCTGGAGTGTCTTCTGTGTGGAGTCTGCATGTCCTCCCCACAGTTTAGTGGCGTTTGAAAGACATGCGTGAATGGGCGTGCCTTCATTGAAGTTTGGGTGTCGAGCTGGCACCTCGGCACCATAAAAATCTAAAATCTACTGCCAATCATTAGCGGACCAGAGTTCCGCTGTGGTGACTCCTAACTGGGAAAAGCCGAAAGAAGAACAAACAAGTAAGCATAAGTATGGGAACACATCCCATTCTGCAGTCATGCTTGTAATGTATACCTCATGATGCACACATCACAATGCAAATCATATGGAGCTGTATTATTTACCTGCATTATGACAAATGTGCAAATATGTCGCTGCCATTATCGCCTTTGTGTCTTGTGAACTTCATATACAGTCATTTATACTGACATTGTTACAGACATGCAGGTAAATTATTTCTGCATTCTGTATGCGGTCTGTCTCATCTGCATACAGTGGCCCATGAGATTAGTTCCAATCCAGTATGATCTTGTATGTGACAGATCTGACGCATTTTGCAGTCTTAAAGTGTAACACACTTGTCCTGATGACAGTGCTCATGTGACTACATGAAAATGTGATGAAATATATGGTATATTGCACTTGCTAAATATTATGACATTCTGTACATGTAACAGTGTAGAGGCATTATCCTGTGAATATGTGCATTTGGATGATTTATGTGCATAACTTGTGCATATTGTTATTGCAATGTTTGTATTTTATATGCCTTCTGACATACATGCCATATCATGGCATTTCCTACATTTGCAATGTTGTGTCACAATCCCCACTGGCACTCTGCACTTGTGTGTGCTGTTTCATGGAACTTTGTGTGCTCTGTATTATCCAGATGTATCATGCTCTTGTTATTTATGCTTCAGGCATTCATCTCTGCATAGTTTGCCTCCTTGCTATATGGCATTAATAGCAAAGATTGACATTCAACATGTTGATTCTGTCATTTAATGACAGTATCATATTAATGACACATGGAATCCATTACTGTAGTGTTCAGCCTTGTAATTATGGCATGACACAACTGTATTATGTTTATAACTTCTCTTCTGACATGTGCACCTTTGATGCCTGTCACACACGTTTCCATACCTGAACATTAACGGCACACAGAATCCATTACTGTAGTGTTCAGCCTTGTAATTATGGCATGACACAACTGTATTATGCCTTTTGACATGCACCTTTGATGCCTGTCACACACGTTTCCATACCTGAACATTAATGGCACATGGAATCCATTACTGTAGTGTTCAGCCTTGTAATTATGGCATGACACAACTGTATTATGCCTATAACTTCTCTTCTGACATGTGCACCTTTGATGCCTGTCACACGTTTCCATACCTGAACATTAATGGCACATGGAATCCATTACTGTAGTGTTCAGCCTTGTAATTATGGCATGACACCACTGTATTATGCCTATAACTTCTCTTCTGACATGTGCACCTTTGATGCCTGTCACACACGTTTCCATACCTGAACATTTTATCTTCTGTATAATATGCCTGCATTGCTTTGTATGGCCGTATGTTAATATGGGCCTAACAGTGACAACACAAACATTGACCCTTGTAATGTAATAATAATATAAATAATTATTGCTCCTGCAAGTGGTGTACCATAGCTGTGTATACAAGACTGTCCTTTGATTAGTCTTACACATTTATACGTAATATTATTATCACTTTATGTGAATGTGCCACCAGCTGTCTTATGTTAGCCACACACTGTGGTGGCCACTGTGATGTTTCTGCCTAAATTATTGTTTTTCTTGTGTGTAGCACATTTCCCTGACATACGTTTCATGTTTCCTGCATACCTGTGAATGCAGAAGCTTGCATTTTGTAATGCCTCATATTCATATGATATTTTGTAATGTATGTGTGTCACCATATTGTTCCTACATGGCAAGTTAACACTAAATGTTAATGGAGGGTGTATGTATGGCTGTATGTATGTGGGCTGAGCATTCTGTTTGTTTGGCTTGTGTGCCATCATGGCATGTGACATATCTACATTGTGTTCCTGAGCTCTAACTATGTTGCCTCTGCCATGTAAAGTATACTTTGACATCAGGATCCCATTTATCATCTACTAATATGTGTTGTGTATAGTTACTGGTTTATTACACAGCCACAAATCTCTTTTGCAGTAGTATTTCTGCTTGGCTCTGCACATAGTTGTTTGTCTGTTGCAGGCAGTGTTCAAGGTTCTAATGTGGTCTCATCTCTTCAGCTCTTACATTTTTATTGCTGGATATGCTCAACCTTGCTGTTGTCAACAACCTAGTAGATGTTGATGTTTGATGTCTATTATGTATTGTCATGCCAGCAATCCCCATTTAGTATTCTGTGTCACACACTTACCATCATAGTCCGTTTAGTATGATTGTTACAAAGTTTGTAAAATCTCAGCACTGCTTTGTGTATTGGTAAATAATGTATTACTAAGGTGCACAATGGCTGGTACTCATCTGTACACATCATCTTTCCTTAACCCGTATTGTGCAGTCCGTATGTGTGTTGTCTGTGTGTCACCTATCCTTTATGTATATTATCAGCCTTTCTCTGTCCTGTATCTTACTACTTGTCATTTTTCCCAACTCCTTTTTCCATTCCTTTCTATACCTTCTATTCTAAAAAAAAAAAAAAAAATAAGGCCTATTTACCTATGTCCCTCTGACTCTCCCTCTGACCTTCCTGTATACTGTAATTCTTCCTGTGTGCCACTCTTCCTTACCCTTATCCCATATCTGCTTTGATATCACCCTATTTCCTTGGGAGTGTGCATTACTTCTGTTCCCCACACGTCCTGCACCCATTTTTAGCAACAGTTAGCACTGATGATGTAGTGGCCATGGATGCCACTTCATCTTAATTAAATGTTTTTATTTAATTCTTGTGGATTACAATATTCCACAAAAAAAAAATCTGTGTGTATGTATATTTATTTATTATTTATTTATTTGTCATTTGTTAACCAGGTTAGTCCAACTGAGCGAGAAGCCCATTTTCTTTGAAGACCTGAGGAGAAAAGCTCCAAAAAAGTATAATTCAAAATAGATTCTAACAAGTACAATTCATGATAGATTTGTAATAATGTACATTTGTAAGACAGAAATTACATTTGAAGTTCACAACAAGATAAAACAAATATAGAGCAGAGACAGAAATTAGTTAAGTGGCAGCTGGAGAATGCAAATGATTGTCTAGAACAAAAACAAATTTTATAGAAGGGAGGGTAACAAAGCATTACAGATGCCAACTTTGTAGACCAATGTAACTAAAATTGATGTAGCATGAGAGTGAAGAATATTTACATTAATTTCGTTAAGAAGACAAATGCAGAAGTAGAGCAGAAGTGTTAGGTCCTCTGCAGGTGAAGTCCAGAGAAATTTGAGCTGAAGTACTAAGGCATTAGGAGAGAGGATGGGGGGTGGAGGGGAGGGGTATGTAGGGTCTTGGTAGGGGCAGGACCATGAGTTAGCTAAGTAGATTTTTAGTTCTTTTTTGAAGTTATTAGTGCGTTTAATGTTTCTTATCTTAGCAGGGCAACCTTATCTAAGGGGACACATTACATATGCTTATGTTCACCACATGGGGTGGTGTGGAAGTCCACCAAAGCTACATCAAAGCAAATGGCAAACCTATGCTAAATGGGCAAACCTGCATTGCTGATGGCTCTAAGTCTGTGTACAAATGACACAAACACACTAATGTGCAACTGCTAAACAGCAAGATACATATCTGCACAAAATAATTGTCATTATCCCATACACATATATATACTGACATGCAAATATCATTCAACAGGTGAAACAAATATAATTATTGATATAAATAGCACAATCCATGTGTAAGACTGATCAAAGTACAGTGTGTAAACAACAGCACAGCACAGAAAAATGGAATAACCATATGTATACAGTCACAAATTACAGGAGCATTTTGTGTTGATCATAATACGTGCATACACATGTACAGCTATGTAAATCATTGCATATGTACTACAATTGCATACACATGGAAATGTATGCAAATGTGTGTATGCATGTCCTAATATAAACTATTCTCAAAAAGAACAGCTGTTGACATATGCAAGATAAGGACAAACAAGGTATATAGGAATGATTCTTAATAAAGCATCATCTCCTCTGTATATTCACTAATGGACCAGTAAATGTATCTGCAGTATGTGAAGGATACCTGCTCACATATAGCAGTCACAGTAATTTGATATGACATGGCACAGTATTTGCCACAGACAAAGCCATTGTGCCATTGTGACAGCATGACACAATGGTACACAAATCATGTTAGCAAGGACCTGTCATGCTGTTGAATAGGCATAAGACAGCAACAGCTAAAAGAGAAATGGATGCAGTGCTTATACATGGATAACATGTGCAAATAAACAAAAGCAACCCACTTCACTGTGTTATGTGCGGAGTATGGAAATAATGTAGTTTGCGAGCTGCTGTCATCCCACCTAAGTGTACAGTGGAACAACACAAACAGAACAATTGTGTTTTATTTTCATCATGATAACTGCAACTGTCATGTCTGCCATATACAGGCTCAGAGTGTATTGGACATAACATTATTATGTTGCATGTATAGGAACGCACACACACACACACAATTTGGAGTAGCAGTCTGCCCCTATGGAGCAATGTATGCAGTACGTACAGCATATCATGTACATCTAATTAACTACCATATGTGTAATGTGGTAATGTGTGCCATACTACATCAGAATGATAATGCCACATATGACATAATATCTGAAGTGTACAGTAGGACGTATATCAGAAAAGCATAACAATATGCTATGCCTGCCCAATTTTGCCTATACCATACATATTTGAATATGGCAAACACCATGGTGGCAGCATTACATAACTGGATCACACACACAATGCTTACAGTCCTGAGGGGCCACCCTAATGGAGACAAACATCATGAATGATTACTCTAGCAATCTCCCAGGAGGAGTCGTGCATGACCTGTGCCATGTGCCGGAAGAAGTTTCCCATCTGGACCCTCATCTACGCCTGGAAGACATCTGTCATCACCTACCAAATTTGATCTGGAAAACTATCTCCCTATAGTAATGGTGGACATCTTCTATGGTAAGCAGCATGGGCGGTGGCACATGTAGGTCCCAATCTGTTGTCATTGTCATCATAAAACCTGTCATGATTATCATCCTGGTCCTTGTAGTCTGAGTTGCCTGGGAGTGATCTGACACTTTGTCATCTTCTGCTTCCAATAGGAGAGCCTCCATGAGTGCCAACCTCTGTCAAGGTTAAACACAGTAAAAATACATACATAATACTTGTTCCACAAAAGATATGAGTACATATCATGTCATATGCAAAGTGACATAATCTACATGTGGTAAATTTTCTGTATGTGATATTACAGTAATGTATGACCTTATGCAATTGTAACACCGTATTTGATGAAAAATGTGATTTCAATCTACAACAATGTACAATGCAATGTATAACATACATCATAGTGTGCAAAACAGGTCTGTCATAAAACACAATCAGATGTGCACCTAAATAATGTTGAAGACAGTATATCATATGCCATTAATGTGATCAAAACATATGAGACAAGACATGTGACATGTTTGTTCAAGGTATAGCACAATACAATACAGTTGTCATTAAAACTTAACTGTCAGATGATGGTCCATAAGATGCATTTATACTTTGTATAACAACAAAAATTTTGAGGATAGCAGGTGTATGGTCATGATCATGCAACATTCCCAATGTGCTATTATCTATAAGTACTGATTATATGAAAGAAGGCCATGTGAGGACCACTATGTCCATCATACAGTGGTATTGTGTTACTTCAGTGTAATACATGGCATGCAATACACAGTTTATCAGAGAAAATGTTATTTGTTCAATTATGAATATATCAGCTGTCAGTATACAGTATATGGAAAGCACATGTGTACAGCCAACAGACATATATGTTATGGCATATTAAGACAAGTATGCCTTCACACTATGGTATGAGACACTGACGTTTCTCCATTTTAAAACACTTGCTATACTGAAAGTTTATAGTGACACTGACAGCATGTCATTAGGAATGGGGTCTCTGTGGTAACCCAGTTGACATATAAACTTTCTAACAATATCAAGCAGACAATCTAACAGAAAACCTGTATGTCCTTCAGCCACTATTCATATGTGGGCCTCACACATTTATGTTGAGGTGTTAATATGCCAATTATTTTCCACTAAAAATTATGCTTATGTACAAGTAATGTGTCATATTGACATCTCCACAGTGACAGCATGAAACATCTACAATTTTAGGGTATCACACACACACACACACACACACACACACACACACACACACACACACACACACTCAATTACTGTTCACTGTCACTACCTACATTTGTATTATGCTTATCTATGTAGCTGCACAATTCAGGCACTGTACTGATGATAATTAATATGTAACACGTCAGACATAACAGAAACATGAGTGGCTTTGAGCCACAGCAGTTATAGAAAATTGTATGTAATTTTGTGTTGAACAAACCGTCACAGGGAGGTTATATAGATGTGCAAGACGTGTCAATCAATTACTATTGCACTTACCTTGTAAATGCATTATGGGTGGTCTGGCATTAATATTAGCATGAAAAAGAAAGATGCCTGTTGGTGCAATCAAACTGATTTTTTAATTATGGGAAATAAATGTTGGCAGTCATAACACATACCTCTGTCCTGCCGCTAGTCCTACAGCCTGTGCATACACTCAGTACACAGAGCATCGTTACTTTAATTGTCTTCCTCACCTGCAAAAAAAGAAAAAAAGATGTATTACTGCCACAGAATGATTGTGTCATGTCAAAATATGATGTCCACTATGTAAAACAATATAGTGGGCATCACTTGTCAGGTAGCCTTGACATGAAATATGATTTCACATTTAGTTATTGCTGTGTCACTCAATACTGCACACACATGAAGATTACATGTTGGCTGTGATTGTCTAGATGGAAGTAAAAAAAACTCAACTGTAGGGTTATGCAGGGAAGAATTAGACACATAAACTGGGGTTTCTAAATTACAGGATAAAAGAAAAGTGCAACTGCCACCAAGTGCTGTACATTTCAACCCAAAAGAATGCAGTCTTGAGTGCATGTCAGTGCATTGTTTACAGCAGTAACAAACAGCTGAAACACTTCAAAGTTCAAAGTGTCATACTTTGCAATAAAATATGTGGCTACACCTGGCAGGCATAACTCTTCATTACTGTTACATCAACAAGTTAGCTAGTAGGGCAGTCAATGTTAAACAAGACTGGATTATAATACAATATTCTAGCATTCAAAATATACAGGTAACCTATGTATGTATTATCCTGCAGTTACACATGCAGCCATATTAACATAGGTAGGATGTTTCCAGAAACTTTGCAGATAATGGAGATATTCACAGTCATTCGAGAACTAAGAGTTGTAGGTGTTAATGCACCACATACATACTAGATGCATAAAAAGCTATACAATATAACCTACCAAACAACTATATCCTATATCTGTTTTTAAATCGGAAATATAGAACTAACAAAATATCATCCAAAATATTCTGCATGGTGATTGAAACCCACAAATATTCCTGAAGCATTCACATTGGTCTTTTGCTTAACGATTTGAGCTAATAGACAACACACTTCCTTTAATGCTGTAAAACTGTATCGAATAACAATGGATTCCACCTTATAACAACTAGTATGTGCCAGTATTTAACTGTGTTATAGTTGCATTATTTAAAAAAAAAACTCACATTTCAGCCATGCCGACCTGCATTGGCATTACACTCATGAAAGTGACTACAACAAACGTAGATATTATAATAATGTCCTTACAGTGTAGAGCTTATATGTATCACTCATTATTAACACGTACAGAAGTAGACTGTATGATGTTTCTAACCATTATGGATAACAATGAAATCCACAAGTTAAGCAATATAGGAGCCAGTGAACCACAGTTGTGCGAGATGTGTAAAAAGCTGCACTGTGCAAATTGCCAAAAAAACATAGTGTTATATCCAATATTATCCATATAACCACCACTCTTTACAAAATAACCTACAATGGATTTGAACTCACACATAGGAGATCAGCAGTCATTTTGACTCATTGCTTAACTATTTGAGCTGAGTGACATTACAATGCTTTACTGGTTTGAAAAGGAGAATTTATGGAATATCATTCACAGTTATGCATGTGATGCAGATATGAATGTACAGCCATACTCAAAGTTTATTCAGAATGTGTACACTGGCTCAATATAGTTGCAGATAACCTCAGAAGCTGTTGAAATGGTAATGTTAACTACATAGTCATTATTATTATCAGATTAAAACAGTCTCATAAACCAATATATATGTCAAATATATTTATTATAATGTAGGCATTAAGGTGTGGATTATGCCACTTAATGTAGGCATCTGGTGGCTGGCATCAGATCTCTGTGACACTCCAGTGATGATCCTTTGTATTCCTCTGATACAAGTCATCATAGTGGTGATGGACTTGCACACCAGTCTGGTACAACCCAGCCCATCTGCAATCACCTTCACAATCTGGTTTCAGATGTCAGTCATCGGCAATTTCCTGGTGCATGCTCTCATCCTCTGCTCATGTCCAGCTTAAACAGTGAGCATCTGGGCTGTCTCTGCCTTGATCCAGTTCAGTGCCGAGACACACCAAAGCCTCTTGTCAGTTGACATCCTCGCTATTACAATTGAAACAAGTACAAAAAAATGCCTTCACAAATCATGCATACAGGATAGTATCAGACTATTGGAGGGCATTGGGCACATGTTACAGATATGCCTGCTTACTGATACCTATTGGGTAGTTGCACTGAGCACCTTCCAGTTACATTGAGCAATTGGTTGATAAGCCAAATTTCAAGAACTTAAGTGGACTTATGCAAATGGGGTTCCAAAGCATTGAATGTTAATGAACATCATTAATTATGTATGGCACAAATGGTACTTAAAAGCTGTGTGCACATAGCTAAATTCACGGTTTAATTTCTCCAAATCTTTTGAGTTTCTAATACCATGATGGGAATGGACACCATTCCTAAGTCAAAGTATGATTAAAGTTAATAAATTAGTATTGTTTCAATCTTTGATTTGAGCAAAAAGTGCTCTTCTCAGCACCTGCAATGTGCCCAGAACTGAGTCCTTCTGCAATTCATATGGAGTTACATGTATCGGTAACATATCTAAATACAACTGTGAATTCTTTTTTATGAGACACATTGCTCCTACTACTATTGGAACTGTCTGAGTATCCTTCTTCCACATTGCCCTCATTTCTGCTTGCAAATTCTGGTATTTTATGACTTTGCAATTTCAGTGATCAATGCTACTTTGTCTTTTATGAGCTACTACATCTGGTTTTCTCACATCTATGTTTTTTGAATTGTTGGTAATGGGTGATCCCATGTCATATAAACTTCATAATTTTCTATAAATACTCTGTGGCTAATGTTTCAAATGCTTCTCAGTTACTTCAATGTTATAATGTTTTTACAATCCCCAATGCAACAGCCATGCCACATTATTATACCTTGCAGTATACAGGACTTCTACAATTAGTGTATCACACCAAGCAACAAGATGTGTGATTGTTTCCAATTCTGTTTTTACAAAACCTGCATTTGTCTGTTTCTCCAAAAGGTTCAATGGACTTTGTAAACCAGTGTATGTAGTCCACTATCCTGGGCCACCAATATTAACCTTTCATCTTTTGATTTAAATTCATCTGTCCTTAACCATTCCTGCATTAGATCCTCTCTGACATGAGGTTGATCCAGGAGTTTTCTGTACTTGCAACTATATTTATGCGTTTTCCACATTTCTTGCCCTCTCATCTCATCTTTCACCTTATATCATTTCTTTTGTTGTTCAGCACATTCAGTTGCCGCTATCTATTTCTGGTTTGATTTCCATTCCAGCTTGACACCGATATGCTTCTGCTAAATTAAACAGAGAAGTCGTCTTAGACTTGTTCTCCTCATGTTTTAAAACTTTCACTAAGTCTGGATCTTGTGAGGTCAGGAGATACATATGCAGTCCTACGATTGCAGATCTCTACATGTAATCAATTTCAAGGAGGCCCATACTGCCTTCAAAACAGGACATTTATAATTTTGATATGCACTGCTTTTTATAAATCATTTGATAAAAATTAAACATTTTTCTTGTTTTCCTGTCCAAATGCTTCAGTACCTTTTGGGGCAATCAGTCACCCCAAAACTATAAGTTAGAACAGGAACAGCAAATTAGTTTATAGCTTGGACTTTGTTTCCAGATGTCAGGTCTGTTTTCAGTATTGATTTTAGTCTTCTAAAATATTCCTTACTAATGTTTTATTGTTGTTCCTTCATCACTTCCCAAATATTTATACATTTCCTCAAGTTCTTTTACATCACATTCCTGTCCCAGCCTGATATTTTCTTGGTGCTTTTGCACATTTTTCAAGGTCAAATGACATTCTTATATCATTTGAAAAAGTTTTGACTACTTGCAATTGTGCTTTCAATTCCTCATCTGATGAACTATACAGTTCTAAATCAACCACAAAAAGATGACAGGTCTTTACACTTATTTTCTGGGAGCCAAATTGTAGACATGACCTAATCTGTTAAGTAGACAGCTTAATGGGTTAAGGGCAAGACAAAAGAGCAATGTTGACAAAGAGTCACCCTCGAATATCCCCCTTTGAATTTATCAGGGCTTAGCTGCAAAGTGGTTTGTCACTGTTTTGCGGTCACTGTAATGTAATATACCAGTGTAGGGTGCGTCCTATACATTTGTAAGCACTCTTTTATTCATGAATATGGAATGCTGTGAAATGCTTTTTTGTAGTTTATCCATGCCATACTTAGATTCTTCTCCTTTTTACAGTTCTCCATTATGACTTTATTTAACAACAAATGATCCTTCATTCCGTATGAATTTCTTTTGTTACCCTTTTGTTCTATTGCCATGATTGACTTTTCTTCTAAGTGACTATAAAATCTGTCAGCCTCAATTCCACTGTATAGTTTAAACATTGTCAGAAGTGAAGTTACTGGTCTATAGTTTTTAAGAAAATCTTGCAGGCTCACTCTTAAAGAAGAGTCATTTTTCCTGTTGTTATCCAGACTGGTGTCTGTTCAGGGTGTGCATATGAATAGTTCTTATTCATGGTTAAATATTCATGTAAAGATGTTAATACTTTTTAGTCATATGTTAGTTACTGCATCTGAGCCTGGGGTTTTCCACTTAGGAGCTTTTCTTCATTTTGTTTCGATTTCTCTGGCCATTACTTCATTCCATTTCATATCCTGTACATTTGACAATTTTATTACTTATTTTACTTCTTCAATCCATTCAGCATCTTTGTTATGTTCCACAGGATCTTCATAGATATTTCTCCAAAATGTGTCTATTTCTACTTTTTTGGTGCCATTTCTGTACCTTTTGCCTTGTTTCCCATTTCTCTATGAAATTTTTGGGGTCATCAACAAATTGCTTATTTTGTACTTTTTATTTATATTTATCTGCATATCATCTAAGTTCTTCTGCCTGTGCTGATATCTTTAGTTTATTATTTGCAGTAGTGTGTGATAGATCCTGGCCTGTTCTGTGTGTTGCTTTTATCATGTCTAGCTGTCTGAGTATTTTTGTTGATCTTTTCCCTTTTGTGTACTCGTCTACAACGATGCTTCTTGTCTTAATTGCTTTATAGTTTCCTCTATTCGATACTTCCATGATGGCATTTGATTTCTCACCTTCCTTTCCTTTTCTGCCCTCTGTTTATGTGGTAAGACTTTATCTGTTATTAATTTAGCTGCACAATAATATATTTTATTTACTTCTGTTATATCACATGAATTTCTATGAACAGTCTTGATGACTGTGTTCATTTGATTTATCAAACTTCTAACATTCTGGGTCTTACTGATGTTCTGTAATCTGTTTCTTTCATTGATCTTAATATATCTATCCATCTTTATTAAATCACACAACTCTCCCCTTAGATCATTTTCATCTAAACTAAGGGCACATTCTTTCTTCTCAGTTTTCTGTGGGCATTCTACAGACAGTTCTAGACATACCTCTCAAGTTGCAAATATTGAAAATCTGGACAATGGCTCTTAAAAACTAGATACATCTGGCCAAAAATCTGGAAACTAATTAGCATGTCATCTGTATATCAAATAACTCCTCCCACTTCCAGTAAGGTTATAGGGTATCTCCACTTAGAAACAGAAGATTAAAAAAAATGAGAGTGATAGAACAATGCAAAATAAAAACATTGCCACTCTCACTGTTCCAGAAAGTCTTTTCCCCTGCAAATACTTACACTTTATAAAATTAACTGTGAAATCACCAGTGGCGGCTGGTGACTTCAAATTAAAGGAGGGCTGCAGGAGACAGCTGAATGGGTGGGGCCAATTGGGAGGGGTGTGGCCAAGTAGAAAGGGCGGAGCTATACTCAAAACCACAACAACTGGAACTTTAATTAAATACACTGCCCTGGGTGCCAAACAGTCATTACAAGAGTCCAATCAAGACAAAATGAAGTGTAGATGACAAAAATATTTCAATGCATTGGCTACATGACAACTTACTTAATATCCAGATGGAAACAGGTTGTGAGGCATGAAAAAATAAATTACTTTTTAAATACATTACTGGAATGCCAGTCAAAATCAAGTATAAAAAAACAAGCAGCACTCAACTCAAACCACTACTCCCTGCACTGCAGTTCTAATTATAATTTATATTCAGCATTATAAAATTACCAAGTAACATGCTGAAAGTAGAAATCTCTGTGATACCCCAACTTGTAAAAATGTTTCTTATCCAAAAAAGACCTGCTGCCTGACACATCTACTTGTTTCATGGGGAAGACATGATCAAAGTAAAAAATGAACAGCAAACAAGAAACACGCTCAAGATAAATTGCTTAAAGGATTCCTGCACAAGTTATGGACCACACACGATAGATTGGCATTCTGTTTAGTTTATGGGTAAGCCTGCAAAGATGACTGCAAGTCTCCAACAAAAGATGACTGCACGTCTCCAATAAATGTAATGAGCTTCTGAAAATACTGTAATCCTGTCCTTTTATTACAAATACTGTCATATGCATTTCAATACCCAAGGCTTATACATTATCTAGTTATGTAAATATTCTCTGCATAGCAACAATGAAAAGGCTTTCAATGCTGGTAATTCTTTAACAGTATGTTTATTAAAGCTTACTTGCATCTTACAATCTCCGACAAGCTTACCTGAAGCTCATTAAATCATTGCTACTTAAACAGAGCAACAGGGCATTGTGACAGCATGCATTTCCTGAATAATAAGAAGCATAAATCAACAGTATAAAAATCTGACAGAAAACCAGAACATTCTGCAAAATCAAGGACAGATGAAAAGCCATGGTCATACTTGTGGTCTACCTTGGATGGGGGAATACTCTGCACACTTAACTGCATAACTGCTCCTTGCCTTCCTTGGACACATCCAGAGCCACTACAAAGCGGAGTGGGGTGCAACAAGTATGTCACAATTTGAAATGTCTCTGGCTGACAGTGATGTCTCTGACACTCATACCACTCAACTTCAGAGCAAGAAATCTGGACAAAGCCATACATAGAACTAGAAGTGGGACACAGGCCTAAAAATAAGGACAATTTTTTTAAATATTGCTCTTATTAACTTAGATAATAGAACAGCAGTAGGTCTTGCATTAGTACGAATTTTCTGAAGGGTATGAAATCTGAAACTCAAATGTCTGCCATTATTTTCTAACTTCAATCTTTAATGACTTGCCACTAATTTGCCAGAAAACCACAATTTTATGAAAAACAGACCAAAAATGTGATGCAAAAATATAAAGTTGCCACACAATACAGCTGGGAACCTGTCAAAAAGGGACACCTTTTTAATATTAACACTGTTAACTTGAGCAGCTAACAAAATAAGAGCATCTACATGCATTTCTGAAATAAAAGTAATCTATAACTCTGATCATTACAGTTATATATAATTGTAAACCCTCCACGTTTTCTTCCAAAATTGCCATTTTGAGGAGGGATTATTAGGGGAGAGAAACATTTTGAGCCAAAATTGGGGACAATTGAGAGGTTTGGATATTCCTAATTCTACAAAGTGATTTGCATGTACCTCTCAACCCCTTAATGCAGGAAATCTGGATAAGGCCAAATATATTGGGGGAACATACAAACACTACTAAAAATTGCTCTTGTATAAACTTAAGACATTTGATAGTATAACAGGTCTTGCATTAGCATGCATTTTTCTGAAGGTTATGACATCTGAAACTCAATGCCTGTCATTTAGTGACTTCATTCCTAAATGATTTGCTAGAAAACCACAAATTTTATGAGGAACAAACCAAAAATAAGAAGCAAATATCTATTCATTCTGCAAAAATATGGACAACTGAGAGGTATAGTTCAACCGGGGCTGTCTGAGTTTGCTACCCCCCCACACACACAAAATCATGGTCGAATGGAGCCACCCCCCTGCAGCCATTTCAACGTCCCATTCTTTGGTTATTTTGCCCCAATTACCATAAACACTGTAATGTGCATACTGCTTTACTTTTGCAATGATTTAGATTTCATTTGAAAGTTTTATTTTGCATTTTACATCACAAACCCTAATAGATATATGTTAAACAAAGCAATGCAGTCTCACAATGAAAATAGACTTAGCATTAAAACTTCTCTGCCCTTGAAACTCACATGCATTGAAACAGCATTGAAACCCACATTCAAAAAAAATACATTTTGCCAGTGGCAGATAAAGATTAACTCTGGGCTGTTTTCAAAATCATAGGCCCCTTGAACATGAAACATACACATGCTCTTTTATGCACCTTCCTGACTGTATTACATTATATTCCTTGTACAATACAGTACAGTTGTTAGAGGACATTTTACATTTATTGTTTTGAACATTTTTCCAGTAAACAATGAAACAAAATGCATGCACCAATGACAAAACTGCCCACTTCAGAACATTTCCATCATAAAACGTCTACTCAGCCTTCTATAGTCCACCAGTATCAGTAAATATGCACAATCTCTGAAGTAGTAAAATCCACATTAAAGAAATCTGTAACTAATAAAGAGGTTGCTGCTAGCAAACAACTTTACATGTCATTGTTTCATCTACAAATAAAGTGCCTGTTGCCCTTGAAGAATAAATTGCCTATGTTGCATGCATTAAAAAAATGATAAGCTAGTAATACCGCAATAGGGAATGGATAGCAAACTGATAACAGGTTCATAGTTACTAGGTATCTTTGCCAAAAAGGACTGCAGCATCCACCCCCTTTACAACACAGAACAGTATCAGCAATGCATCTACCTACTGTGGGAGTAAAACCCACAGCCTTCTGCATAAAAAACAAGTATACTACCTGTTGTGCTATTAACAACACAAGTTGACTTAGCATAAGCAGCACTAAACTTTTGTTCCCCTGCATCTCTCAGCTCCTTGTAAAATCTACTTGACATTCAGCTGTATCTCTGAACTTTGCAGCACAAGAAATATGGAAAAAGCCAAAATTTATTGGGGGGGGGGGGGCAAAAGGCCAAAAACTAGGGACACATTTTAAACATTGCTTGTATAATGTTGGAGAGTTGCTAGAATAAAATGCTGTGTTACCACCATACATTTCACTGCCACGTCTTAAACCCAGGGGACCCTGTGCAAAACAGTCAGAGAAACATACCACTATGTCAAATCAGCTGAAACAGAGGAAGGCAAACTTAAATGGCTACTATTTAGTTCTCACCATAGCTGTCAACCTCTTTGCAAAAAACACCTGAAAAAAGCCAATAATGTGGGAACACAGCTGCCAAACATATTCAGTGAATTCAGTTCTCACCATAGCTCTCAAACTTAGCACAAAATACCAGGACAAGGCCAATAATGGGGGAATACAGTCCCAAAAATATGGGCAAATTTCAAATATCCATGTTATAAACTTAGACAATTGCTAGAATAAAAGGTTTTGTTTTACCATGTACTTTCTGAAGAATATGAAGTCTGAAATTCAAATGCCTGTTATTTTTAAACATTTGTTAACCAGGAAACTAGTCTGACTTGGAACAAAACAAAGCCAATTTTCAGCAAAGCAGGGAGAAACACTCCAGGCACATCTTTGTAAGGGATGGGAGAACATGCAGACACCACACAGAAGGCACCCCAGTCAAGAATCAAACCAGAGAACCTGTAGCTGTCAGAGAACAATGCTACCAGTGCACCACTGCACTACAAACCTTTGCAAGGAAATATGAAGATACAGAAACCACAGATTTTATGAGGAACAGAACAAATATGAGGCAAAAATCTGCAATTTTTACAAATAGTGGTGGGTAGGGAATTCAGGTCCTTGCCACCTGGGTACAGGGTTCAAGCCTGAGTATTTCTACCCACCACTATGTGTTAGCATGGGCATACACACACACACACACACACACACACACACACACACACACACACACACACACACACACACAGACACCTAACTGTAAATGGGTCTGGAAGCAGTAAACCAGGTCCAACTCCATTGTCTTGAAGCAGCAAACCCACGCTCGACTTAACGCTTCCCTGCAAGAGCTTAGAACTCAACTTACCTCACTCCTGATTGGTCCTGTCTGTGGATCAAGCAGTCTAGAGCTCCTCTGTTCTGTGCAGTCATCTACCGCACAGATTGCGGGGCAGAAAATACTTTCTCTGCATCTGGACTGCTGACTCAGGCAGTCAGAGTTTGCACAGATTCCTGGGTATCTGCGGGGCAGTCTGAGTGTGTCTGCGCATGTGCCGCAGTTCCGGTACTCGTTAAAAAAGAAAAATTTTTTTTTTAAAGTTTATGTTTCACATTATTTATTTATTTTATTTCTAGGTGGGAGGGCTGCAGTCTTGCAGTCCGATAGCACGAGCCGCCCCTGGAAATCACTGTACTACAAGGAAAATTATTATGCAATTCTGACAAAGAGTGCATTCTTGTGATGCTGATTGTTGCACAGGTAGACAGCTTGGAAATTTTACTATAAAACTGTTAGTGAAAAAAAAACTAGCAATGGAGTACTGATGCATAATTCCTAGACTCAAACTTGGCCACTTTAACAAAAATGAAAAGAACTGCAACTGTTCTGGCAAGCAACAATCAAAGGCAGTACAATTTAATCTTATAGACAGAGTTTGATTCTAGCAGTTTCCACAACCTTTACTACTATGTTCTTCAACCAGACAATGCTCCACAATTACACCAGTAAATAAGCAGTTGAGTCTAATAGACTTATCCATGGTTAATAGATGAATACAATCATAAAAGAAAAAATACATTAAACAAATGAGATGCACTATGTTTTGGTTCAACATAAATTGCACTAGACTGTATCTGATGTGTCATTACACATAATACATTTAAGAATGATAAATGCAGGCTAAAGTTTTTCAAAACTAGTTTTGTAGAACAACTACAATAATGTTAAAGGTAAACTACGCCTAAGAACTAAACAAGTCTATTTTTCACTTTGTCTCTGTTTTCTGAGCTATTTTATCATCTCAAAATCACTCTGACTGCTTCTTATACAATTTTAATATGTTTTCTGCAAAATGGCTGTCAATAGGGCTTGAAATATCAATGTGATGTTATTTTTCTTCAAGCCTTTCTCTTTCCCATAATCCATCTTATTTTTCTTCAAGCCTTTCTCTTTCCCATAATCTGTTTCAAGCCTGCTTATATGAGTCATGCTAGACATAAGTAAATAGTGCTGTATTCCCATTCTGTTTACAAATAAGGGGGTTAGTATCAGTCACTGTCATCTTATATATTGTCTGTAACAGGACTGCTTCTTTTATTTCTTGAATGGCCCTCATTTGTATGTGTCTCATGGCTTGTTATGTAGTATATTCAGGAATTATACAGCTGCAACAAAAACAGTTGCTAAATTTCAGGCCTTTGTTCAAAGTATCTTTTTGTAGTCCGAGATGAATTGACAGTCCCTCCCACTATACTTTGGTAAATGTGCTGATAATTTACAAGAATTACAAGAAAACTGCTTTTGAACCATTGCCTGATCTAATTGCTCTGTTTTGCTATGAAAAGCATGGCAACATTGGAAGCAGCTCTGAATCAATGTAAGTTCTCCTCCTCTCTGCAATAAAGATGATGGAACATAGTTTCACATCTCTCTGTCTTATTTACAGCAACCTGAGCTCCTGACTACAAATTTCTCCATGTCTGTGGTATGTCATGCAGTTGTAGACAAATTTCTCTACAACTTATATGAGAAGTTAAGCTTAAAAAAGTGGGTGGTCTTTCCCTTCCTTTGATACCAATGTGAGGAAATAAAAGTTTTATAAAGTACAAACAGGTTTCGGGGAGCTACACAGTACTGGAAATCATATTGTAGGGAGAAAAGTAACCTAAGAGTTGAGGTAAACTGCAGGAGAAGGGGGAGTTTTCATTTAAACATCACATTTTTGTGTTAATTTACTACAAAAGCAGGTGGCAGTACTGCTTAAGCAATAGTGTTCACTTTGCCTGCCTACTCAACAAAAAAAAATGGCAAACACTCATATCAGAGTTTCTGACTGAGAGTAACACAAGCTAATTAAACTTCTTCTTCTTCCGGCTTTTCCCGGTTAGTGGTCGCCACAGTGGATCACCTGTCCACTCATGATTGGCAGTGGAGTTTTTACAGTGCCAGGTTGCCAGCCCGGCGCCCAACCTTCAACAGAAGGCACACACATGCACGCACTCATGCCTAGGGCCAGTTTAGAGTATCCAATCCACCTACAGCATGTCTTTGGGATGTGGGAGGAAACCGAAGCACCCTGAGGAAACCCATGCGACCACAGGGAGGACATGCAGACTCTGCACAGTAGGTACCTCAGCGGAAGATCGAACCAGAAATCCTCTTGCTGTGAGGTGGCAACGTTAACCTTTGCACCACTGCGGCGACCCCAACACAAGCTAAATTACAAAAAAAAAAATGTATCTGGTATGAAACTTTTTTCCACTTTGGACTGCAAATTATACACTGTGCTAAAGTGATAATCAATACAAATCTTGAATTGGATAAATGAGAAATAAAGGCTCACAATACTAATGCAAATTTACTTTTTGTGGGGCCTTGTGACCATGAAATCCATCAACTGTCTTTGGATTGGGACAGTCATAGGATCACATAAATTACAGTATCTTAGTGTTTCTTAAAGCTGTGGAAAAGCTCCTTAAACTCACTAGTTGGTATAACTTTTTTTTTCAGTGAGCTGTAAGAAGCCAAAATGCTCAGTAACACACTTACAGAGAACTGAACAGATACCTTTTTCAGCCAGAAGTTCTAATTCAGAGCTTGACTTTAGCCACATAAACTACCTCCTGTAATGGGGATCTGAGTACTGAATATAGTAATGTCATTATGTTGGCTGTGGCTGTTGAGTGATTTAAAGAGGCCACACAGAATTTTATGATACCTCATTATTTTAAGCCAGAAACTGATATTTTTTGCCAAAACGAGAGAGTTAAGAGGTATGGCTCCAAAACAACTTCCTGTGCCATAGTCTCTTCAGCTTCATCCTGTGTCATCTGTTGTTCTTTCATATGGGAACTGACTGGCCTATCACTCCACAACACTGACTGTGTCAAAGTTGCCACAATTTCCAGTTCCTTCCCTTGCTTGATAACAATATGAAATTATATTCACACCAAAAGCTCAGTAATGATTTAGAGTAGTATTTTTTATTCAGTCCTTTGACTTGAAGTTCACTTTTACAGGCACCATTTTGGGTTCAATAAGCTCTTACAAGCCAGAAATAATTAAGACTTTGGATGACTGGTTAAAGTTCTGTATTGATGAGCAGGGATTTCAGTTCCATGATAACAACCCTTTCTTCTCCATGCAGCACAGTTGGAAATTACACAGCGCTTTAGTTCACCAAAATAAAACTAGGATGGCTGCATGTCACAAGTGCTACCCCTCTGTTTTCACCACTTGCTTTAGTGAGCATGAAATAAACAGAAAGATTATTAACAGGGTCATTTTAGAACTGTAATCCCTATGCTATATACTAATGTTAAGGTATGAGAAAAAGAGCAATTTGGCACAATTTGTACTTTAGAGAAAGTTGACATCTGGATTTTTATTGAAACATGGTGGCAATAGACTGGTTGCTAAGAATGTTTTCCTAATTTTGACATCTTTTCCAGGGATAAAAATGGGGTTACATGTTAAGGTATAACTAACTTTTTGAATAGCTCCTTGGCTTCTTGCAACTGTTTGTACTGTGAAGGCTACAGTACTGATTTCAATTAGTGGTGTAAATGGCTCTTTTATATATTTTATATATTTTTATATATTTACTAATTCCTCATGACACTACAGAGTAGCTGTTTGACTAACTGCCAACCTAATAACACCTGGCATAAAAATATTTGCATTCTTACAGAGTTACTGTAGTTTTGCACTTATATTTTGGCAGTTACAGTGATCTGAATTAGAATTGCTTTGATTTAAACTTAAGTGAGAGTACAGGAAGAACCCAGCTATTTCTCAGCCTCTGCTTGCTTGTAGAAACTTGAACTATGTGTTTTGCTATTGGTCAGTGGGTTAGTTTGACTGCTTTTTATATTTCTGTGCAAAGTTGCCCATGTTTGAATATGGGACCTTCCGTGGGCACATGTGGCAGAGACTGATGCAAGATGTGCATACTGTGGGTAGTTATAATAGTACAGTGTAGCAGATGCATTGCAGAGTGACCAATATGATCCTGCATGCAAGTAAAGAGACTCAGGAAATTGCCAGTAATAGGATGGCCACAAAAGACAGACAACTAATACGGAGGGCCTTCATGGACATGGAGGACTTTCTTGTATCCCTGTCCAGGGACAGTGACCACACTCTCATACCAGGATTTAGAGGTAGGCTGATGATGACACAATGTGTATTTGTAAGGAACCCACCAGATTGGTATGCCCATGTGCCACTGTCATAGGAAACTGCCTCACTACTGTAACTGTTGTAATGATGGTAAATGTCCACATAACTATCCTCTGGGTACATCAAGGATGCAACAGTCATAACCTATATCACAAGATGCATATGTATCCTTTGGCTTTGTACTCAATGGGCATTTAGTTATTTGTGTATCACAGGATAGTGAGATCATTGCTTATGTTTCACCATAGTCACAGGCATGTTTGCTCTCTCTCTCTCTCTCTGTATTCCTAGGTGCTATAGGTGGGTGGGGGGTTGAGAAATGAAATAGAACAAGCCTGTTGTTAGTATACCAACAGCTGACAATGATGAAACCCTGCACCTGGCATAGTTGAATGGCACAGTGACTCTGTCAGCAATGATAACAGTGGAGGGCACACTTCTACTCACCTCTACAGATATCCCTATAGTGGGCATTGATATCCCTGCATCCACTGTATTTAGTGATGGCCCCGGGAATGTTTTTGCTACTGACAATATGTATTTAGCAATAGCTGATACATCAATGTAAACTTGTCCTAATGTACACACTCCTCACCTGCATACATGGAAGTATAGGGCATTCCTGCCTCTGAGGTACATGCACACAGCATGGGGATAGGTGTGTCAGTGGCCATCACTGCCATGACTCCCACACATTCCCAAACTTGGGTATCACCTTGGTCTTCAATCAGCTGATACACAGTTCAGTGATCCAGGCATAGACTAATGCAACTCACACTCTGTCAGAAATGATCAGTGTGATGTATGGAGTGAGAGAAAAATGTGTGAGGGCCTGAAAACTGACATGGCATTTAGGAACCAGGAACAGGTATACCTGCTGAGAGCAGTGGTAGGCTGTAACCAGATGGTATCCATTGCTACCTCCAAGAGGTGTGAGGTATGTGGCTAGTGTCCACTATGGGCAAGCCAGAGGCTACATGTGTGATGCACAGTCACAAGGTAGGCCTTTACAACTATCTCACACTGTTCTTGGACCTGCATCACCTGTCCAGATTCTTGGGACAGACACCACCTCTTTGCCAGTGCTGCCATGAATTGTGCCTGCTTCACCTTCACATGTGGTTCCACCACAGCTGCTTTCTCAGAATACACCTTACCAAGCTCCTCCTTCTTTGCTGACTTTGATCTGATAGGTAGTCTGATAGCATTCCTGTGTTGTTATTTTATGTAGAACCATGTTGTGCAGCATGGAACAAATTATGAATATACTGCTGCAGGTCTCCAGAGTATACTGGGTTACACCACCAGATGTGTCTAGGCTATGGAAGCAGGCCTTCAGCACTCTGATCACTTGCTCAATGATGTTATGAGTCTGTGACAGTCAGTGTTAATTTTAAATTATTTCTCTGCCATAGTCTGATGGCAGTGGATAGGGTGTCATGAGCTATGACTCCAAGGTGTATCCTACATCACCTACAACCCACAGCAATAGAAACTGTTATTAGTGACTTCTGGACTAAATAAATGTTGTTGGATTATCTCAGGCATTAGGAAGGAGACATGTGCACCTGTCAGTTAGGTGACCCTATGAAAAATCATCTCAAACAAACTGCTGGTTTAAGTCTTATACTGGAATTTCCTAGAAGGCACACAGACACATTGTTCATAGGTTCATAGGTGTGTACTAGGCTAATGGCCCTGGAGCTTTTACAAGCCTAGCCCACAGAAGTGCCCTGGTATCATGTCACCCGACATTAGTTCCCAGTGCCTCTATCAAGTAGAGCCACTGGACTGATCCCTGGGATGGACTTTCTATTTCCCATTCACTCATTAAAATTTCTCTTGAAGAGGGCCAGTGAGGTGCTCTGCTTGACATGTATGGGAAGTCTATTCCAGAGTATGGGCAGACTCTGGGTTATGAACCTGTCCCTCCAGCATGTTCTGTTGATTGCGGTAACGAGGTTGAGGTTTCTGGAGTGTGTGATGTGGAGGGATTGGGATTTCTTTAGATATAGCATTTCTAACAGAACTGGGTCAGACATGGCTTTGTAAGTCAAGCAGAGATCGCCTCTTAGTAGACGATATGAGACAGAGAATAGCAGGAGATTTTTGAGCCTGTCTGTGTAGGATATATGTTTAAGGCCTAGGATCCTCTTCATGAGGTACTTTTGTGGCCTTTCCAGCTGTTGCATGTGTCTAGTGAGGTACATGCCAAATGGGGCACTATACTCCATGACTGGCCTAATGAGGGAAGAGGAGAGAGAGATGATGACCTCTTTCTTCCTGGATGCAAAACCCTTGGTAATGAGATGTGCCACATTGAAGGACTTTCTGACCACAGTGGCAATGTGGTGGCCAAAGGAGAGGTTGCTGTCATCCTGTGTCCCCATATCTCTTGTTTATTTATTTATTTATTTATTTATAGTTTGTTTGCCAGGATAATATATTGGGCCACGAGGAGCCTGTTTTCAATGGGGTCCTGGGGAGAAAAGATCCAGAAAATTACAGATTTAACATGAGTAAGTTATTAGAGAAATGGAATGTGCACAAATGAAGCAAAATTAAACAAATAGAAAAACACATATTAGTAGAGTGCACATATTAGTACAATGCAATAAGAGTGCACATATTAGTACAATGCAATAAGAGTAATATTTACAAACAGCAAAGTTTTTAACGGTTTAATATATTAGCACAATGCAGTAACAGAAACAGTTTTAATTTTTTAACAGTTATGCTAATTCGTGCAGTTAATTTCTAGGCTACTGAATTGTACCATTCTAGGAGTTATGCTAATTCCTAGAGTTTATTAGGGGTACACAACAATGGGAGGGTATTGTGAATTATAGTTTATAGAGAGTAGCTATAGAGTAGGGAGATTATGTGGGGTGGGAGCAAGAGCATTCCCATAGTGAAGTTAGGTGTGTGTGAAGTAAGGTTTTGAATGAAGAGAGGCTGCTGGTGGTGCGGATGAGAGGTGGGAGGGAATTCCAATGGCATGCTAGAGAAAAGGACATTAGATGTTTGCCTGGTGGATGGGCAGATTTATGCAATTCAATTAGATTTTGGGAATTAGATCTCGAAAGTCTATTTGGCTGGTGCATTTTAAAGGTGGTGGCAAGAGAGGGACAGAGAGAGGGGGTGAAAATAAATTTGTGTGCTTGGACAAGTTGAATATAGATGAGTTATTTGGACAGCTCAAGCCAATTCAGTTGGTGTAGAGCAGTGCAGTGATGGGAAGTGGATCTATGGCCGGTTGCAAATTTTGTTATTTTATTATAACAAGAGGAGAGTTTAGTCTTGAGGGAGGATTGCAGGTTAGTAAGGATAGAGGCACCGTATAGGAGGGATGGGATAAGGTAAGTGTTGGTGAGGGTGAGTTTAGTGGAGAGAGAGATGTAACAGTTGTGGCGGTAAAGCATGCCTATGAATTGTGCCTGCTTCACCTTCACATGTGGTTCCACCACAGCTGCTTTCTCAGAAAACACCTTACCAAGCTCCTCCTTTTTTGCTGACTTTGATCTGATAGGTAGTCTGATAGCATTCCTGTGTTGTTATTTTATGTAGAACCATGTTGTGCAGCATGGAACAAATTATGAATATACTGCTGCAGGTCTCCAGAGTATACTGGGTTACACCACCAGATGTGTCTAGGCTATGGAAGCAGGCCTTCAGCATTCTGATCACTTGCTCAGTGATGTTATGAGTCTGTGACAGTCAGTATTAATTTTAAATGATATCTCTGCCATAGTCTGATGGCAGTGGATAGGGTGTCATGAGCTATGACTCCAAGGTGTATCCTACATCACCTACAACCCACAGCAATAGAAACTGTTATTAGTGACTTCTGGACTAAATAAATGTTGTTGGATTATCTCAGGCATTAGGAAGGAGACATGTGCACCTGTCAGTTAGGTGACCCTATGAAAAATCATCTAAAACAAACTGCTGGTTTAAGTCTTATACTGGAATTTCCTAGAAGGCACACAGACACATTGTTCATAGGTTCATAGGTGTGTACTAGGCTAATGGCCCTGGAGCTTTTACAAGCCTAGCCCACAGAAGTGCCCTGGTATCATGTCACCCGACATTAGTTCCCAGTGCCTCTATCAAGTATTGCCACTGGACTGATCCCTGGGATGGACTTTCTATTTCCCATTCACTCATTAAAATTTCTCTTGAAGAGGGCCAGTGAGGTGCTCTGCTTGACATGTATGGGAAGTCTATTCCAGAGTATGGGCAGACTCTGGGTTATGAACCTGTCCCTCCAGCATGTTCTGTTGATTGCGGTAACGAGGTTGAGGTTTCTGGTGTGTGTGATGTGGAGGGATTGGGATTTCTTTAGATGTAGCATTTCTAACAGAACTGGGTCAGACATGGCTTTGTAAGTCAAGCAGAGATCGCCTCTTAGTAGACGATATGAGACAGAGAATAGCAGGAGATTTTTGAGTCTGTCTGTGTAGGATATATGTTTAAGGCCTAGGATCCTCTTCATGAGGTACTTTTGTGGCCTTTCCAGCTGTTGCATGTGTCTAGTGAGGTACATGCCAAATGGGGCACTATACTCCATGACTGGCCTAATGAGGGAAGAGGAGAGAGAGATGATGACCTCTTTCTTCCTGGATGCAAAACCCTTGGTAATGAGATGTGCCACATTGAAGGACTTTCTGACCACAGTGGCAATGTGGTGGCCAAAGGAGAGGTTGCTGTCATCCTGTGTCCCCATATCTCTTATTTATTTATTTATTTATAGTTTGTTTGCCAGGATAATCCATTGGGCCACGAGGAGCCTGTTTTCAATGGAGTCCTGGGGAGAAAAGATCCAGAAAATTACAGATTTAACATGAGTAAGTTATTATAGAAATGGAATGTGCACAAATGAAGCAAAATTAAACAAATAGAAAAACACATATTAGTAGAGTGCACACATTAGTACAATGCAATAAGAGTGCACATATTAGTACAATGCAATAAGAGTAATATTTACAAACAGCAAAGTTTTTAACAGTTTAATATATTAGCACAATGCAGTAACAGAAACAGTTTTAATTTTTTAACAGTTATGCTAATTCGTGCAGTTAATTTCTAGGCTACTGAATTGTACCATTCTAGGAGTTATGCTAATTCCTACAGCTTATTAGGGGTACACAACAATGGGAGGGTATTGTGAATTATAGTTTATAGAGAGTAGCTATAGAGTAGGGAGATTATGTGGGGTGGGAGCAAGAGCATTCCCATAATGAAGTTAGGTGTGTGTGAAGTAAGGTTTTGAATGAAGAGAGGCTGCTGGTGGTGCGGATGAGAGGTGGGAGGGAATTCCAATGGCATGCTAGAGAAAAGGACATTAGATATTTGCCTGGTGGATGGGCAGATTTATGCAATTCAATTAGATTTTGGGAATTAGATCTCGAAAGTCTATTTGGCTGGTGCATTTTAAAGGTGGTGGCAAGAGAGGGACAGAGAGAGGGGGTGAAAATAAATTTGTGTGCTTGGACAAGTTGAATATAAATGAGTTATTTGGACAGCTCAAGCCAATTCAGTTGGTGTAGAGCAGTGCAGTGATGGGAAGTGGATCTATGGCCGGTTGCAAATTTTGTTATTTTATTATAGCAAGAGGAGAGTTTAGTCTTGACGGAGGAGTGCAGGTTAGTAAGGATAGAGGCACCGTATAGGAGGGATGGGATAAGGTAAGTGTTGGTGAGGGTGAGTTTAGTGGAGAGAGAGATGTAACGGTTGGGGCGGTAAATCATATCTATTTTTTATGTGTTTATTTGATATTTACTTGTAGATGATTATCAAACTTTAGCTGGTCATCGATCAGGACTCCTAGTAGTTTAGCATTAAAGACTATTTCTAGGGGAGTATTATTTTGACTGATGACTGAGAATGAGGTTTCATCTAGGGTGGTGGTTTTGGAAGCAGTAAATATCATGAGTTTAGTTTTAGTAGCATCTCTTACAATGTCTTCAGTGTTCAGTGGGCATACATCAATGTGGTAATTAGTGGGAATTGAGTTTATCCTAAAAGGGATGACAATGCATTTTTTTGGCATTAAGCTTAAGGCCATGGTTTCGACACCAGTCATGGGTCTTAGTGACGCCTTTCTGTAGGATGTCTACATCACGTGGGGAGTTAATAATGGCTCCCAGCTTGCAGTTCTCTGCAAACTAGGTCAGCCAAAGTCCCTCCATGTTGGCCTGGACCTCTGAGAAGTAGATGCCAAACAGGAGAGGACCCAGGACCGATCCCTGTGGGAGTACACTTATGCCTGGTCAGCAGTCTGACTTTGAGTCCACTACTTTCACACAGTAGGTTCTATCTGTGAGCCAATTTGCAACCCACCTAGTAATATAGGGGTTGATGCCTAGTTTGGTGAGTTTATCAATAATTCCTGAGTGGGGAATGGTATCAAAGGCCTTGGCCAGATCGAGGTAGGCTATATGAACTGTCTTGCCCTCATCCATAGCTCTGGTGACTGACTCAAAGAAGTCAACCAGGTTGAGCAGGCATGATCTACCTTTCACAAAACCAAATTGCATGGGATCTAGGGTTTGGAGATTCCCTATATCCTTGTTAATTAGGTCCATGATGATGTGCTCCATAGCCTTACATATCAGACTCGTCAGGCTTATGGGGCAATAATTCCCAGGGTCTGTCATCGCTCCCCCTTTATAGAGAGGGTGACTGTAGCAGTGTGCCATTCAGTGGGGAGAAAGCTTGAGGTGAGGTTGTGATTTAACAGGGCACACAGATGTGGTGCCAGTTCACTTTGTATTTCATGTAAAATACATCCAGGGATATTGTCGGGTGCCAGGGAAGCTGTATTTTTGCCCTTGGACAATGCAGCTTTAACCTGTGCTGCAGTAATGCTGGCTGCCTGGAATTCCTCCGGTATTGTGATTGGTCCTTTAGGTGGGAGAGAGGGGTAAAGTTGTCACTGAATCTGTCAGCCTGTATATTGGCAATATCTGTTGGCTCAGCATAGGAGGTACCATTGTGCAGTAACTCAGAGTGAACCTGGGTATTGCCATGGAGATTCCTGATATAACTATAGAAGGCTTTGTGATTGTTTTTAGTGTCTGCCACAATTCTGCCTTCATAGCTGGCTTTAGAGATTTTGATGAGGGGATCTCAACTTTTTGTTGAGGCTAATAAGGGAGTTTTTCAAGTCTTGGGACTTCACCTTTTACTGCAACAGTCTCTTCTTTCTGTTGTAGATTTTATTAATGGCAGGGAACCACCAGATTGGCTTCCTTTTTTTGGAGGAGAGTGTCTTGGTTCTGTTGGGTATGGCTAGTTCCATGCATTTATGTATGTGTTTGTACATTGCATTGGTGTATGATTCGGCAGTCATGCATCTATTTTCCATTGACATGGGTGCCGTAAAGTTAGCCACCTCTGTTTTTAGGAGCTCAAAGTCAGCTTTGGAGAAGTTTTTCATGGTGATTCCCTTTGCAGTGGGTGTGGGTGAGATGTGGATTTCCATGATGATTAGCTTGTGGTCGGAGCTAACCAGGGAGGAATTGACTATCAGTGTAGAGCAACGGTTGCCCATGTTAGTAATAACCAGGTCAAGGATGTTGCTCCTCTAGTGGGGTTAAGAATGAGTTGGTCCAGGGCATTGGAACTGATGAATTCCAGGAAGTGTTGGGCCAGTGTACTGATACATGAGTAGTTTTCCCAGTTGATGGAGAGGTAGTTGAAGTCACCTAGTATGAAAATGTTGGGTTGGACCCTAATAGTTTCCAGGGTGCTTAGGAACATGGAGAGAGAGTCTTTGGACATGGTTGGGGACCTATAATAGGCTATGATGTGAATTGCCATCTTACCCAATGTTAGTTGTACCTGCAGTATCTCAGATGGGTTATGTTGGGTTAGTAGTCTGGAGGTGTGCATATCCTTTATGAATATGGAAACACCACTGTCTTTGGAGCTTTGGTCCATGTTCTGGGACCAAAAGGTGTGGAATGAGTTATAGCCTGGTAGTTCAGGGGTGTTTGCTACTGCTTTAAGCCAGGTCTCTGTTTCAGCACAAATGTCGATGTTCTCCATTTTGAGGAGTGTTTTGAGCAAATGTATTTTGAGATTTAGACTTCTTGCATTGAGTAGCATGAACCTCAGATTGCATTTATTTATAGCTGTTATGGTGGTAATTTGGTCTTTGGGACATCGCCTATAAAAGGCACTATAGTGGTGGCAAGAGCCTTAGCCAGTATCCAGAAACCCAGGGGTGACAGATGTAGGCCATCTCTGGCAAAGCATCGAGGTCTGTCAGTCATGTCATCCCAAGCAGACAGATACTGGATCCCCTTAGAATGACTCCAGAAACTTAGCCAATTGTTGAAGTCAGTCATTTTCTGCTTGTACTGCGGTATCATTCTGGGCAATGGTAGGATGCTGCTCAGGGCTAGATTCATACCTGCCTGGGCCACATAATCTGAGAACTCTTCTGTGTCTCTCTTCCTGTAGTCCAGGGAGGTGCATCTCAGGTCATTCACACCCACATGGACAGTGACAGAGTCATACTTGTACTTGTTGTGGAGTGACCTGAGTGCGTGTGTTATATGTTGGATTCTGGCACCTAACAGCTGACTGTTACCTTCTCCTTATTCAACCTAGTGAGTGGGACATCAGTGTGCCTCACTATCGAGTCACCTATTATTAGTGTATTGGGGAAGCTGTTTTGCCTTAGGGGCTTAGGTTGAGGGGCACACTGTGTAAGGGATCTATGTGTCTTGTGGTTTATGCTGTGTTGTA
Source organism: Protopterus annectens (assembly GCF_019279795.1). Lineage (NCBI taxonomy): Eukaryota > Metazoa > Chordata > Ceratodontiformes > Protopteridae > Protopterus > Protopterus annectens. Next base: position 889,734,816 of record NC_056730.1, on the reverse strand, counting down.
TTGTTTGAGTGCATTTCTGCCTTGGAGGTCTCTGCTGTTTGGGTAGATTTTTATTGAGAGGTTCCATGAAGGTGGGTGTGTGGTTTGTGTTTTTATGTGAGAGCTGTGATGGCGGGTGTTCTGGAGGGCTATGTGTTGTATGTGGTGTGATGCAGGTGTTGACCTTCTCCTCATGACCAGCTATTCTGGTCTTGGCTTGAGAGTGCCTGGCTTCCGATTTGGATATATAGCAGCAAAAACAACGAAAGATAGCTCACCTAGGCTAATGCTGCAAACAGTAGTTGATAAAAAAGTTGAATGACGCTGTCCATGAGAAATAATGCAAAGATCCTTTGAGAAATAAACTTTAATATTTCCACGATTAAAAATGTAAATAAAAGTCCCTAGTTCATTGGCAAACGATAAGCGCTTTCGATAGAATCTTCTTCAGATCGTTCGAATGAAGAAATAACTCAATCAGTACTTACTGAAAAATAGAGAATTGCCAAGAATGATGAAAAGAGGGCAGTCACATGAATGGCTACTGCCTACTACTAAAGCTGGTCTCAGCACAGCTTCACTCTGTTGGGATACAATACTCCTTTGCTTCTTCTCTCACCAGAAGCAAAATGTTAGCACTAATCCCGAGAAGAGGATCAGGCCACAGCCTGTTGGGTGATCCACAGTCTTGTCCCAGATGATGCAAGGGTCTGCAGGATTTTAGCTTTTTTTCTGGTAGATGCCTCGAACAGCAACCAGACCAATCAGGTTCATTAAGCACAGACATACACTCTCCAACCAGAAAGAGTCAGGAATCAATGCACTCTGCTCCTGCTCTCACCAGGATCAGAATATAAGCACATATTCTAACCTGTCACCTATAAAGCTGTTATTAAGCTTTCTGGTGATCAGCAGTCTCCAGGAAATAATGTAACTGTACTCCTTCTCTCACCAGGAGAAAACAAAAGCACTAATCTTAAGATGAATACTGAGAGTCAGAATGTGGGCTCTACAATAACTGGTGGCCTTGCAATAGATGCTTAAAGGTAAGCTGAAAAAAATGGTTTATCCTAAACACTGCAGTGTGCACTAGAGGAATTAGATATGAAAGTAGATAACTTAAGTTTTACCTGTCTAAAAAGTTAAGTTTTAGTGGAGCGTCACTATTTTTAAAACAGCAAGATAGACTGAAAGGGGGTGGTCACTTTTGTATTCTGGTATTATGGAATATAGTAGGATGGCCAATAAATTTAAATAGTTGAAGGGGAGTGATTTCACAAAATGATCATTTTGTGCTTACTCACACCAGCCAGTACAAGCAGAGAGGAAATAAGATATATGGTCAAATTAACATAAGGGGCAGGCAACTAGAAAGACAGTGGTGTTTAAGAACACAACAGTAACCAGGTGGGACAGTGGGAAAAATTTCTGTCTGACTTACAAAAGCCAGAACTGTGGTCTCTTTTCAAGTTTTAATATGCAGTTAAAAGCAGAATACAAGTAAAACACAGTGTAATGAAAACAAATCACAGTATACAAAATAGAAAAAGGCAATAAAGTAATACAAAATGCAACAAATAAAAAGCAAACTAACCTTTCCCTCACAGTAAACTGTAGCAAAGTCTGGGTGAGCCTTTCCAGTAAATAATATCCTGTGCATAACTGGCATTTGTTGGAGTGGAAGCCTTTCTAGTTGATATACAGAACACCCTGTGAAGTAGGCAGGGCCTTGATAGCAATGACAATGCAGTCAATGGCCCCCAGAACCTCAGGGAAATAGGCTACGTCATTGAATGCTCATGTAGTATTGATGCTTTCCACTGCTGTCCATGGAAACCAGAAATGCTCTTCCAAATAGTACAGCATTACGTCAAGGAACTGGCATAGGATTCATGCGACAGTTTGCCTGCAAAACTCCTACTATGTCCCCTTCCAGACTTTGGAAAGTCCCCATAGCAAGAGCGGTTAATGCTACACAGATCTTAGTACCCAGTAGGATAGGCATTCCTTGCATTCTCCATGTTTACATGTGGGGTTGGTGCATGTCTCATGCTTCAACATGATATCTGTATCCACACTGTAGTGGTCAATTGTGTCCCAGTCATGGAGGCAATGGAAAGTTAACTACTGACAAACCACTGCAGACACTAACTCCAAGTAGAGCCATTAACATGTGTGAGCATCTGCTGCTAGGCTAGTACAAACACTACACCTAGCATCTTAAAGCACTCCTACTCATCAGAAAATCCTGGTGTTAAAAATAGCTGTTTGCCATGGCTTGTCCCAATAATTTTATGTTTCTGAATCATTCTGTCATGTCTGATGAAACTATTTGCATGCACATTGGTTCTTATTTCTATAATGTCTGCCATTTGCATCTCAGTATATGATTATTTCCATGCAATGCATATTGCATTTTTTTCATGGTAGCACATTTGTGCTAAATGTGCCTCTGAATTGCCCCTTCCCTGCACATCGCCACTCAGCACACTATTTCATTTTTCAATACCACCCTGGAAATGTACAAAACTAAAAATTATGGCTAATAACTCCAGCTTTACTGACACTGATAATGAAATGAAAAGTCAAATAATAGTGGGAACCCGACTTGACACTAAAACATCTGTTTTTAGATATTTAACTATTGATGATATACTGTGGTTATATTTTATTTTGTATTGTAGATGTGCTTATACTACATTTTAATATTTTTCTTAGATTTTATACCTATTTGTAGAATGCCAAGGAAATATTAATTTAAATACTTTAAGTAAATAGAATTTAGCAAAACCTTAGAGTTCTCTGAAGAATGAGTAAAATGAACAGAAACAAAAGTACAGTATGCATATAGGAACAAATGCCGGGTACAATAAATCAGTTAAAAGTATACATAATATCTAAGATAAGAAGTACAGAAAAGTCACATAATAATTTATTGGGGAGAACTTGTAGTGGTAGATTTGCTCGTAAGTGCTGTCATAGCCGGCTTTAGGCATAGGCCAACTAGCCAGCCGCCTAGTGCACAAATCGACCAAAGGCCGGCCCTGAGTGCTGTTCTTCTGAGACCACATTAACCACTGCTTTGTGCAGGAGAAGATCCTGTTGTATGAGTGAGGTTGAGGGGGTCTTTCCAGTTGCTGGGCCTGATGAGGGATGAGTAAAGAGGGGGCATTGTACTCGATGCTGGATAGATGTGGGATGATTAAAGAGGATATATAAATCCCTAATCTGGGAATTCCTCGTCTTTGGCCAATGGTTGTCAAAATAAATGTTTGTTATCAAATTCTGGGTCCCCAGGTCTTGTCTAAGACTTCTGTAACTTAATGTAATACCACCCCCTAATTAATTCTTGTTTAATGGATTACCACCTATGTGCTGGTAATTTGTGGGCACTTTTGTTTGCTTAGCTGACTGCCATTTTTTTTGGCACCTAGCTTTGAATTTTATGAGGGGCCTGAGTGTCCTGTTTTGTGAGCACCTTTTGGGAGGATAGTCTTGGCCAGCTGGAGTTTCATGCCCCAGTCCATCATTAGCTCTTTGGCGTCTAGCCAACCTTCCGTGTTGGCCCCGTACAGCTCTGAAATATACCCAGGATAGAGGCCTTGTGGGACTGGACTCTCGCCTGGACGCCGCCTTGTGACTTCTGACCAGGCTCCATAATTCTAACCATGTGTCCTGTGTCCTTGAGGTAAAAGTGACCATCTAGTGACATGTTTATATTTAGGGGTATATGCTTGGTGAGTATTATAGAGGTTGGTGTATTGTATTGAAAGGCTTGAGTGCTTCCCGAGTGTTAGATAGGCTGTGGACCACCCAATTTTCTTGGCCAGGGTGCCTGTTGTTTCAAGTCCAGGACTCTTAGGCAAGATCTCTGCTCTAACTAAAAGGCAACTGCTACAATCCAGTGTCTGGTGGTCCCCCAATATCTTCCTTTATGAGGTCCATGATGATATTTCTAGTCCTTTTTAGGGAGGTCCTAGCCAGGGGTGGTGGGGGGCACCACCATTTTCAGGGGGACCACTGTTGCTGTGCTGCCACTCTTTGGGTACATGAGGGCTCCACTCTTTGGTACATAATAGTATGTCCCGTAGTGTTTGGTAGCTTGGTTTTGAGTTTAGGTGTTTGGGTTCCTGGTTTCATGTCTGACAGCCTTGATGCCCGTCTGACACCCCGCCTCGGTGGCGGCTTTACTGGGTTTTTTTGTCTGGGCATCTGCAGCCCCAGTGCAGCACTGAGATGATGTCAGAGATTGTGGTGGGGGTGGGATGGGGGGGTGGCGGGGTCTTTTGCTGCTGAAAGCATGTAGCAATGTGGTTGGTGGTGTGGTGTATTTTGTGTATTTTTTCATTTTAATTCCATTAGCATATCTAGAATTCCCACCCAGGTTCCTAACACCCAGGTTCCTAACATAACTAAAGTGTCCTGTGCAATTTTCTCTAGCCGAAGCTGGCTTTTGATTTTATATTTGCCCTTAGATTTTTATTATTGAATACTGAGATTTTGCCTTCCCTTTTTGGGATTTTGCTCTATCATGTAGTAGCTTCCTCTTTACTGTACTAATTTACATTACTGTACTAATTTTATTATTGAGTGTCCTTCATGTATCCACACCACAGCAAGTACCGACTATATAACAAGTCACAATACTGTGAAGAAAAAAAATGCATGTCGGAATGTCAGAGACAATGAAATGTTAAATCAATTAATATCCAAGAAAATTACACAATGTTTTCACAGAACCTTGTTGTATAACTGGTAGCAAAACGTCAGTGACTACTATTAGTAAAAAATAGCAAAGTAACCATACTATGTTTATTTCTCAAAACACTTGAGTATGACTGAACAAGATTCTAACAGAACTATTGCTGATTATACAATGACTGTCCATTAACATTCAAAAAAGAGCACGCTGATTGGTCAGCCCAACCAGTGTGCCCATTGTAAATTGGCAATATACCAACGGTAAAAGTCCAGCTTCTAAAGTATCACTGAGCAGGCAAAATTTTTATCTATTGCTATGTGTAGACAAGCATTAGTCTGAAGGAAAACAAAAATCTGAAACTGAAACATGTGTCATTATTTAGTGACTTCGCTCCTCATAAATTCTGACAAATCACTGAGTAACCAAATCACTAAATAATGACATGCATTTCAGTTTCAGACTTTCTTTCCTTCAAATAATGTTAGTCTTTCTCAAACCTTTAAGTTTAGAAGAGCAACATAACCTGTCCTCTCCTTTTTTTATAGTTTTGTCCACATTTCTTAAAATAAGAGGTGTAGAGGTACATGTGAGAGCAGAGAAAAATACAAGGAAAAACAGGTAGGTTTTGCAAAATTAAAGAAATGCGTCTGATTTTCTTTTTATTTTCCCCATCTCACTTGTACCTCTAAACTGTCTGGAGGTTACAGCTTTTTTTCTTTTCTTTAAAAAAGCAGCAGAGATCTTCCTGTCTCCGTTGCTTGCTTTCCAAAGCACTGATGTACTGTATTGTGTACACTTAGGAACGGAAGTCCCATATGCATGTGCAGTACATCAACAAATCAGCAGAATCAAGAAACAAGGCAGAATAACACCACACTGCAGTTATACAAAGACATTATTTAAGAAAAGTAAGTAATTTTTTTCTTAAATAATGTCATTGTATAATAGCAATAACTGACTCCTGGGTGTGGTACATTGAAGATTTACCCATAGTTGACTTTGTTTAATCATGAGGACTTCGCCCTCATGATTAAACCACACCAACCATGAGTAAATATTCAATATACCGCACTCACGTCATTGGTTATTGCTATATAATTCCACAGGTGAGAAACTATAGTTGATATGAGATGCACCTGTTTAGAATGCTGAAGCTGGATATGAAATTTAATCTGTAACTCTTCTGACCAAAGTGGAGCAATGAACCTTTAAAGTTGCTTATGAGTCTATGCTAGATGAGATTACAGACACAAAATAGTTGTGGTGAAGGGGAATTGTGGGACCCTGTCAGAGAGGCCTGTGCTATCGAATATAAAAGACATGCAGCTGTGGAGGAAAACAGTGAGGCAACTGTTAGAGAGGATTCAAAATGGAACTTTGATTGGATGAGTTGTTACATACTGCGAAAAAAACTGAAATTAGAAAAAAATGCAAAAGCAAAATACAAGTTGTAAAATTGTTTCATTTTGTTGTGTAAACAACGGGGAGATCTGCCCTTCAACTAGAATTGTGTGAGTGAACCTAAGTATTTGTATCCCAACACAAGAGCAGGTTAAGTGAATTATACAAGACTATTGCATATAAAGGCCTGAAATTTCCCTGTAAAATACAATGTCATTTATGATTCGAGTAATGAACCTTCTGAAATAGTCTTTGTTACTGTAAAGTAAAGAAAATTGTCCAAGTCCAAAACAACGTAAAGTCTCGGTATTAACTTAGAGAATGAACTGACAAATTTGTGCAATGTAAGTAACAATTTTCAGTATGGGAATAAATGACTGAACTTGACAAGAAGTTGAAATGTCTGAATATGTCACAGATGAATATGGGACATGGACCGAGAATATATTTTTTCAAGATAAAAAGTGTGACATTTCTAAAACTATTTCTGTATAATTTAGTATGAAATAGAAGTCTGTAAGTACCTCACTGGTGACAAATCTGTGAAAACTGAGCATTGGACTTCTGAAAAGATAACTATGAAAATGTTATCAAAGTAAAACAGAAAGTTGTCAATGCTAAATCTCATAAAGCAAAGTTATAAATAGTCAAGAAGTGAAAACTGTTACAAATGTAAACTTCAGTCTGCTTTTGATAAAGCATTTAGGCAAAATATTTTTTCTAATAAAAATTCTGGTTTTGTCTTTAGTATATGACAGAAAATCAGTTTTACAATGACATTTGAAAGTTTATATCAAACCAATGAAGGAAAACAGGCACAGAAGCCTTCTTCTCATAGATGCAGTATTCACTGACCTCACAAAGGCCTTCAGTCTTGTAGACCACAAAACCTTACTTAACACACTTCTGTTAGCAGGTATAAGATCCCAACCCCTCCTTTTTGCAGGCATCTTAAAGTGTAGGTTGGTAAAACCTTATCTGCATTTGCCCCTCTAACCTAGGACATAGGGTTCAATTTGCTCAGCTTGAGTATGGACTTCCCATCATAACAAATGCTTCCAAGGAAAACCTATCCTTCCTTCAAACCATAACCACCCAGATTTACAGATTTGTCACCGTAATCCCCCCCCCCCCCCGAGCACCACTGTGCATTCTCAGTCAAGGCTAAATTTTTTTCAATAAAACAAAGATGTATTGTACTCTCACAGCCTCCCTAACCTACAGACTTATGCATCATAAGATCTTCAACTTTTCTTCACAAATCAACTTGCCAAAACAATTACATCATATAATCTTATATCTCAGTCCTCTCTCTGTCTATCCATTCTTCAAAATAAATTCCACACACTCCACCACAGCTTTTCTTTATGGCCCTTGTGATATGGAAGTCACTCCCTACAGACTTATGATTCACATTTCCCTAAAATAAATTTAGATGTAATCTCAAAAAATACATATTCAGAGGAGATTCATGTTGCTGTGACAGAGCCCAAGGCATCACTTAATATTATCCCTTCCCATTGACCTACACTCCCTCCACATGCTCTCACTCAGCACATCACTGCTTATGATCATAAAACAACTCCTCATCTCCTCTCTGTCTATAACTCCCTCATCTACCCTGTTTCCATCCTGATCTCCCCCCAGTTTTTGGTGTGTAGGGTTCTGCTCCCCTTTTTTGCAGAAATAATTGTAAATATACAGCTGACATACACATCCTTTTAGAACATTATATTTCAAATGATTTTATTATATTTTTGTATTGTTAATGGCTCAACAGGTAGTACTCTTAGTTTTGGTGCTGGAAGACCTAAAGGCAGTGGGTTCTAATCCCACTTCAGGTGATTGGATTGCTGACACTGCTGTGAAGAATTGGGGGAGGGTGCTGCACTCCTGAGTCTGTCGTCTTTCAGATGAGATGTTAAAACTGAGGTCCTATCTGCTTTAGTTGGTGGTAGCTTAGGTGGATGCAAAAGATCCCAAGGCACCTATCAAAAAGACTAGGGAAAGTTTACCAATGCCATGGCCAAATTTCCCCTAGTAGTATAAATACCACCACAGCTTTCGTCTGGAAAGAAGCTTCTAGCTGAGTTGTGACCAACCTGGTAAACAGAGTATAGATTTCTAATGACTTGTTTTTAATGTTGTATGTCATATGGACTGTCTTGCATATTTAAACACATTATTTTGTTTAAATGCTTTATGATTGTGGTAATGTTTTATGATTATTGCACCATTTGCATTCACTCAGGCAGAGCCTGAAAGTGGTCCATCTGGATCAGTGTTTGACCCCGGGCAACAAATAATAAATAAATGCATACGTTCATACATGCATACATGCATGCGTACTGTAGGCAATGCTAGGATACTCCATACTGTGTAGTTGTGTTGAAAAGAAAGGCAATTTTACTCCTGAATTATGAGAATGAAACTGGCTGAAACCATGAGTTTTAGAGATTAGTGCTTTAGAAATGAAAGCTGTCTGAAGACATGAATTTAAAGACTGCAAACCTTCAGAACGATTCTTTGGTTAATGAAACACAAGAAAAAAATACCAGCAAAGATAAACATCTTGAAAATAAGATTTTAAAGACTGTAAACCCATAGTTGGGTTCTGTGTTTGTGAAGACGCAAGCAGATGTGCCTACAGGTGTGCATATTATTCGAATGGTAATTCAAACCCAGAATTTATTAATATGAAGTCTGTCTCAAAAACTGTAATGTAGAACTAGAGTCTAGTAGTGTGAAAGTTGTCTTAATACACTACCGTATGAAATAAGAATGTTGTATTGAGGTAATAGTTTCGAAAGCAGACTGTATGATCCCAAATGCAGAACTCAAGGGTTCCAGAGAAAGAGATGGAACATTAATGATCTGAAGTTATTTGAAAGCATGAATTCTAATGGCAATGGCAAAATGGTAATGAAAGAAAGTCATTTAAGAATATGCCTGAACCCATATGAGCATTACAGCATATCAAATGCAAGGACAGTTCTGAGAATGTGAAGTCATTTTCAGAATGTGCCTATGTTGAATAAGAAAGCACTATTACAGGGACTCCAGAAACAATCCCCATTTTTTGATAATCAGCATGTTACTGCAAAAGCACACACACATACACACAGACACACACACACATGCAGTAATGAAACCAAAATATGTAGTAATACCAACAGAAGATCTATTACAAATACAGGAAAAAAAATGTTTCCTTTACTTGAACAGTTTATCAAACACACAGCTAGAGCTTACATTAGTAATAGCTTTCGTATGACTTTTAGTAACATTGAGAAGTTTTCAGTGTTTGGGATCAACTAAATAAGTTAACAAAGCCAGGGAATGACAGTTAAAATAAAGGCAAGCACAGAATATACTGAATTTTCAGCTCTGACATTGCCAGTGTTGGTTTTACAACATCAAGTTAAAGTAATGCTGAAAACAGTGATGAACACAGACTATGCAGATGCATCAGATAGAAGGCTAAGCACGGCGACTGTGGTCCCACTTCATACCCGTGGATAGCCTCACTTACCTCCAGCCACCCCGCCCAGGAATATACAAGATCTGCAAAGCCAAGGAAGAGGGAAGGGAACAACTTTGGATCCAACTCAGTTTGGCTTTTGTCAAAGCAGACTCAGGATCAAACTCAGTTTAGCTTTGTTTTTGAGACAGTCACCAAGGCCATTGATGAGGAAACAGTGTCCATAGCCATTGAGAGTTCAGAAGCCTACCTCGACCACAATAAGGCCTTCCTCATCTATCATCCCAATCTCATCATGAATGTAAACCCATACATCATCAGAAAAACTCATCAACAGATAACAACCCATACATCACAAGAAAGGTTGCAAACTGGCTAAGTGACAGACCAGAACCCACAGGGTCAGAGCCTGTGGAGCCAGGTGTCCCAGTCTGTCTGTCCCAGTGGTGTCCAGGTCTTTTTCGTAATAACAACTCTTGTTAGGAGCCGTACAAGCAAGGTAGCAAGGGAAAACCAAACACAAACCATAAACTACTGATGACAGCATGACTATAAACAGAACAAGGGCCTCACAGACAGAAATCCACACCAGAGCCATGGCCTGAAGAAGAGAGCCATGGCCTGAAGTTATGCCCTGAAAAAAGCAGTCAGACCCCAAAAAGCCAAAAAGGCTACAATGGCAACCATATAGGTAAGCTACCATATAGGTGGCAATCCATCACAGACCAAGTCAGGGACCCAGGTTGACCAGTGAGTTTAGTAGTGTAGTTCATTTTGCTAAGTTGTGGAAAAACTTTAGTAGGAATCACCCTATATCTGATCATGATCACATCTAGATCATCATCCTCATCACTCATCCCCCTACTCATCACCTATTAGACCTATATTGATGAGTATTGACCAGACGAATGCTGCATCTGACCAGACACCTGCTGTGCTGCAAAGGCCCCAAAAAGAAAGGCCAAAAGGAAAAAAGGGTCTCAAAAATAAATATGTCTTACTGAAGAAAAGAACTAAACAGCTCTCTCTCTCTCATACCGCTGGCTGAGAGGTGAGGTGTGCCTGAGATATATAATAAGGCCATGTCAGATTTGATGAAATGAATTCAAATCAAATCCAAAGATCCGATCAACCAGGCGGGGAGGCGGAGACCTTGACCTTGTTATAAATATAGAGCGTGCTGCTGGGGGAGAGATTCATTCCAAACAGAGACTCCTATGCTGTGGAACAAAATTACGGTACATGTGGCAGAGCTCCTCTCTCTGGTCTTGAGAGGAATCTTGACCAATGGATGGGAGATTGCAGATATACCTACTTATATTACTTCTCACTGCCACTGGAGGCACAGCAAAATGATAGGCATAGTTTTTTTTTATAACTAAAGGGTGGGAAAGCCGATAACTACATAACTATGGGCTATATGCCCCTTGGGGCAGATAGCCTAGTATGAACCTATGAACCTATGAACCTATATATAGCATTGCCTGAGAATGAGAGCATGTGAGACATAGACCTTTACTACATACCCATATGGTATAAAGTGACTTATTACAAGATAAGGCCAGATAGTAGACTACATCAACAGGCATGGTGCAAAAGAGAGCAAAATATGCTAAAAAAGCACCGAGTTAAAAATCAAAGTGTAGCAGGAGGAAACTATGTCATTAAACAAGAAACGTGAGAGATGATTCCAAAGTTTGAAAGGGCTAAAGATATTACTAAATATTCTGTACCCACTAAAAGTGTAGATTTTAGTTTTGAATGGGAAAGGAAATGACTTGGAAAGGCATGCAGCACCACAGGAGAAGGAAGGGGTCCAGGAATTGGTGCATTGTCTAGCAGAAACTGTGTGTATGAAGATGGGTTCAGCAGCATGAATCTGCTGTTCCATTCCAGAAACAAAATGAGCAAGCTAAACCCAAATAAAAGGCCTTTCTCGACAGAGAGACTAAATGATGTAGTAGTGATAAGACAGAGAGCATGAAACTCCACCTACACACGGTCTGAACCAGAGTCTCTATACATGTAGAATTAATAGTCCTGTATCTCCAGGTGTAGCATCTGAACCAAAGTTTTTACCTGAAGGCAAAACTGAAAACTACACATGCTCAGTGTCTGAATCAGTCTTTTACTGGGTTCAGAATGAATAAAACCTTAAGCCCAGTGCTCTAACCATAAGTCTAGAATGAACACAGAACTGATAAGACCACATGTCCATTTTTTGAAGCAGGCTACCTGAATGAGTGTCAGGCAAATGAGCCTATATGCCTAGAAGCTGAGATAATAAGGCAACCATTTGAATTATCAGGACTTGCTTCAGTGAAAAAACATACGTATACGAAACCCAAGACGACCATTTCTCAGAATATTACCTTTTCTCTCAGATATAGTGATCTCAGAGCTAGTATATTTAAGTTTGAGGGGTGCAGGGGGGTCTTGCCCCCAAAAAAGTTTAAAATAGAAGAGCAATTTTAGATATTTGCTGTTCTGCATTTTCATTTTTTTCCTTCAGTGTTTTGTCACTTGGAGTTACGGGTGTCAACATTTCAGTAGGAAGTCAAGATAGAAAAGACAATGAAACATAGGAGATCCCAAGGAGGAGGAGAGAGAGAAAATGCTGTCTAATTATCAGACACTGAAGAAGGAAACAGAGTTGTGCAAGAAAGAGAAGATGATTTCACCAGATAATAACAAGTAACAAATAGAGCTTTCTGATAAAGACGAGATGAAGCTTTCAGAACCTGGAGTAGCTAAAGAGGAATATACCTCATATATATAGAAGAACTTGTAGTTATAAATTAGTTAATTTAAAAAGGTGAAAGCAAAGTGCTTGTAAAGACATGAATGAAGAAGGCAAGAATGCTGAAATGCAGCCACATATGAAAAATGTTAATGCTGTCACACATTATAAGAGGTTGAAAGACTGGAGAAGTGTACATGTTGCACATCAAGTTGTGGAAATGCATCTTTAAAATGGAATTACTTTGGAAACTTAACATGAAAAATCAAAAATATTACAGTTAGCTGTTGACAAGAAAGTAGTTAAAGCACTAGATTAAATGAAAACTCTTGCTATAAAGCAAGACTATCAGTCAGCTGCTAAAAGAGAAGGGATTATACAGATAGAAAAAATAAGGCATTCTTTGTTATAATGATACCACCATCTGTGATTAGAAGGAATTGTCACCTTCAGATGCAAGTAAAGCAGTTTTCAAATCTGAAATGGAACCAAAACTGAAGTCAGAGACTCCAGTTACAGATACTGTAATACTTGAAACTATAATGTGAAAGCAAGCAGTTCTCTGAAATGCATTTTTATGAAAAGGTCCATCATTAGGCTGGTTTAGCAGAACATTGATGATGATTGCTATAAAGAATAAAATGGATGTTTATTATATGAAGAATAGGTGAAGAAATGATCTGCTGTTTAGTGGAGAAGAAATTTCCATCAATGAGACTGTGGTGGATGGAGCCTATGCATATCAAAAGGGCACAACCTAATAAGGAAGAATCCAGAACTGAAAATATCAGAGCTGACAAACTCTGCCTCAGCTTCAAAGAATGAAAACATGAATGAGATACCTCTCAACCTCTTACAGGAAGAAATCTGGACAAAGCCAAAAATAATGGTTGGGATAAAGGCCCAAAATAGGGACAGATTTTAATTATTGCTCTTATAAATGTATAAAGTTGCTAGAATAACAGGTTTTGTATTAATGTGCATTTTCTGAACAATATTAAGACTGCAAATCAACAGTCGAACATTATTTACAGAATTTATTCCTCGTGATTTGCCAGAAAACTGCAAACGTTATGAGGAGTAGGCCAAAGATATGAAGCCAAAATCTGGACAGCTGACAGGTATAATGAACAACATGTCAGACTCTGTTGTTGATAGGTCACTACTTAATGAAAGATGATTAAGGCTCCAAGTTGTTAGCAAACTGATTTCTGTCCATCATAAAGGATTTGATTCCTCCCACTTCTTTTTGACTATTATGTGACTTTGAGCAAGTCATTTAACCAAAAAAGTGACATATGTCCAGTAGACTTAACTAGTTAACAAATGAATAAATAAAAATAATAGCAGAGACAATGATGAGGAGTCCCTGAAGAGCGGAGTTTGAACAAACGGCATCCAAGTCATGGAATTTGGCAGCAGAATATTTACCCTCACACACAAACATACACACTCACACACACACATCTGTGCAATGCTCGACCTTATGACAACATTTAAGACTCTGCCTTTCAGACTACTAATGGGCTTGTGCTAACTCTCATAAAAGACATATAACAAGTGTGGAGCAGATTCAGAATAAAGCTATCAAATAGGTGCAGACCTCTAGGAGTGTGCTAGGCTAATCCTCAAGAAGCTGAGTTCTCAGAGGGAGACTTTGGAAAGAAGGAGATTTAGGTTATCTCTAATAGATTCCTCTGAAGACAATAAAGATTAAGCCAGTGAAGGCCTAGGTATCAACAGCCCACAAGGGCGATATCTGAGTAAAATAGACAAAAAAGAAAGGCATGCTAAAAATGGATTTGTATTTCTTTTTAACTCTGCTAATGCAAACCTTATGTTATTTGATCTGTTCATAAACTGTGTGAGGAGAAGATATGAGTTAAAACAAACAACTATAGGCTTTGAAAATTGGAATATCTGAATCTTATTTTCTGCTATTTCTAAACTAAAGTATGTTCTAAAGCTAATTCCCTGTATCACAGAAGTCATAAACAACCTTGCCAAATTTGTTACATTAAATCATTAAATATTTTACTTCCAAATATCTGATTATAACACAGAAACAGTGTACCTGTACTCGGGGTGGTAACTTTAGAAATTTTACTGAGGAAAGGGAACTGTCATGGATTATTATTATTATGCAGGCAGACAGGTTTCCTGGCATTAATGAAAGGGCCTCTATTAAGCCAGCTTTGAAAGCCAGAGGCCTCTTTAAATGAATGAGAATGTTTTATTGATTAATTGAAACAGTGTTTTATAGGTTAATTATTTTATCATAGTAAATGAATGTATTATATAATGTGCCTGATTTTACTGCTTTGTTGTCTGAAGAAGCACATTTAATGTGTGAAAGCGCTTACCTGTCTTGCTACAATAAAACTGGATTTTTATGCAAACAGTCATGTTTTGTTGCTGGTTTGCATTTGCTATTTGTATTTTCTGGCTAACTAGCACCATTTATTCCATTTGGTCCATTTGTTTGCTACTATAAAAATAAGAAGCAAATCAGAAAGTAGAATGTCAAGATTTTTTGTGAAGACTGGTAATAGGTAAATTGCCAATAAAAGGAAATATGCATATAAAAATGATAGAATATGTTTACATTGTCAAGAAGAAGAAATTACAGAACATGTGTTTTTGCAATGTAAAAGAGTAAAAACATTATTGGTAAAACTATGTAAAGACCTTAAAAAACACTCTACCAGGTGGAAACAAACTGGTAAAACGGCATGGACTGTTTATTGATGTAAGCGCTTTCGGCTGCAATAGTACACAGCCTTCATCAGACAAAACTATGTAAAGAAGATTTTTCTCAAAAATAAAAAAGAAGTGCATAAAATAAACATGGATATGATTACATATGGATGTTTTAAGAATAAAAGTAAAGAGTGTGTTAAAAGAATAGATAAAAAAAGTTATTTTATGTTATATGGGCCATATGGAATGAAAGAATAAATGAAATTATGTTTAATGTATATGTTTAATGGTAAATTGATTTTAGCAACAATATTAAGTAAAATCGGTGGTTATGGAAAAAGGAGTGGAGGTCTACTAGGGATGAATATTTACCATGATTGTAAAGGAAATTATGAATATATGTAAAAAGATTTGACAATCTTAATATTCTATATTTGTAAATATCTGTAAGTATGTAAATATTTTGTAAATAACAGTTATTTTTGTATATAAAGAACCCCTACTCTTTTTGATAGGTGCGATGGGATCTTTTACATTTACCACCAACTCAGACAGATGGGGTTTCAGTTTAACATCTCATGCAAAGGACAGCATACTCAGGAGTGCAGCAACCCATTATGGTGCACTGTAGTGTCAGAAATCACTCTGCCTGGTGTAGGAACAGAACCCACAGCCTTCTGCACCAAAGGTGAGTGTGCTATCTGTTGCACTAACTCTTTTAATGTTTGTAATAGCTGCCACTTCATGTAGGTGATTCCCTTCATTATTTTTATCTGTGTGAAACTGCTCAATCTCAGATATGACCCTCAGGAGACAGTCTACTAATGAGAATCCCAGGATAATGATGTAGATGGTAATGCAAAATACAGTGTTGGCTCAGCGAAGTGTATGCACTGTCTGAATTTATATTAAAATACTGTAAGCAACAATCAGACCAATATAATAAATATAAAACATTTCCTGGTGGGTTTGCACGACTGGTGTTTTTCTTTGTAGCTCTTCTCCTACTTGAAGAATGTTCACTTCAAAACAGCACAAAGTGACAATCTGTTTTTCACTGATGGACGATACATACAATATGAATATCTTATCTTCAACTATGCACTTAGTGCAGATAAACCATTTTCAGTTCCACTTGTAGGTATATATGCCCCCAGTCAGCCTGCTGGTGAAAATGTTTAATCTATGAAAAGTGGATCACATGGAGAGATGACCAGAAGAAGGTGGGAAGTTGTTTTTTTAAGTATTTTTGTATTTTCTTAGGTACTGCTTTAACCATTGTTGCGGTCATCAATAGAAATGCTTAACATTTAACATGGTGATAAAGACAAAAGTGAGAAAAATCCTTTTAAAGATAACAACTACACTTTGTAAGGCGAAGCAATTAGGAGGATGCACGTTAAATATCTGCTGGCAGAAAAAGAACTACATACACAGATGATATTAAAAAAACTGTGTGACAGAGATGTAAGAATGCAAATATGTAGACGAAAAGGCACTGCCTACTGAGTTCAAGTGACTGCTGCAGGCTGCCCTCTTCTACTACATATTTTTTTTATTGTAGCAGTTTATGGCATTTTGAATCCTTCTGCTGGTCAACATTGTCTACAGCATTGTTTATGGCAATTTATTTCAAAACTGCTAAGCCATCTAGACAAAGCAATGTTTTCATATGTCCATCTTAAATAGCTTTAATTTAGCTTCTCTGAGCACATTATCAGCTCACTGGACTATGGACATGGAGCAGATTCATTTATCTTGACCTTGCCAAAGCGTTTGACTCAGTTTCTCACTATGCCATATTGAAATCAATAAATAAGCAGAAGACAGACCCATATATAACCAGATGGGTGACCAATTGGCTGATGGACAGGAAATGCACAGTTAAAATTAAGGACTGATTTTCTGACTATAAAGGTATCAAAGTGGAAGTTGCACAGGGCTCTGTCATGGGCCCTATGCTTTTTGGACTGCTGATGTCTGAATGTCCAACCACTGACAATACCTAGATCAACAAATCTGCTGATGATACCAAAGCCAGTTGGATAGTTGCTAACATCAGTGATCAATGTGTACTTCAAGGCTATCTTGATACTCTTCTTCAGAGGACTACATCTAAAGGTGTAAGTGTACCCCTTGCTTAAAGGATTATGTATTTGACTCTATTTTTAGCAAACTCTAAAGTTGATCAATTTCACATAATGATGCACTATGGCAGTCATAACTCTATGTATCCTTACACCATAGAAAACCATATAATATTCGAGGTTACACATGTGAGGAACTTGGGAATCTTAGTGGACTCAAGACTAAAATTTGACAAGCATATTAAAACAGTCATAAGAAAGTGCTAGGGTTTAACTAGAGATATCCTGCTTTGTATCACGAACAGGGACAAAATAGTTCTGCTCCTGATATTTACTAATGGCTGTTCAATCTCTGACAGAATATTGTGAATCCTTCTGTGTTCTGAGTGCATTGCAGCTGAAGAAATTAGAATGTATACAGAAGAAATATAAGAGGGCTTGGTAAGCTGGTATATAGCAGAAGACTTGAATATCTGCCTTTGTATTCCACTGAGTATAGACTGCTAAGAGGGGGCCTAATTATAGTAGTTAAATATTTTAAAAAATGAAACTGTGGCTGCTACCTTGGTATCTCGTTTACCAATCACAAATGCCTCTACCAGGAATAACATTAGTTTGTTAAACCACCCCAAACAAGAACATTACCTGAGAGTTCTTGTTTTTCACCATGAGTTGGGGTGGCTGTGGAACTCTTTGCCAACAATTGTACAACGCACTGATAGTCTAGAACTTTTTAAAAAGCTGTTAGACGCTTGGTTTAGGGATTATGTAGCTGACTCTATTTTATCTTACAGCAAACTCTTAAATGGCACAATTAAGTCCTGAGACTTCTAAGAGGGGGCCTAATTATAGTAGTTAAATATTTTAAAAAATGAAACTGTGGCTGCTACCTTGGAATCTCGTTTACCAATCACAAATGCCTCTACCAGGAATAATATTAGTTTGTTAAACCACCCCAAACAAGAACATTACCTGAGAGTTCTTGTTTTTCATCATGGGTTGGGGTGGTTGTGGAACTCTTTGCCAACAATTGTACAACGCACTGATAGTCTAGAACTTTTTAAAAAGCTGTTAGATGCTTGGTTTAGGGATTATGTAGCTGACTCTATTTTATCTTACAGCAAACTCTTAAATGGCACAATTAAGTCCTGAGATTTTTTTTTCATTTATTTAATATTTGTTTACTAGGAAAGTCTGACTTGGAACAAGCCAATTTTCAGCAAAGGACCAGGGAGAAACACACCAGACACATGTTTTTGTAACATGGGAGGAAACCAGAGCACCTGGAGGAAACCCACACAAACGTAGGGAGGACATGCAGACTCTGCACAGAAGGTACCCCAGCCGAGAATTGAACCAGAAAACCTCTTGCTGTGAGGCAACAACACAAATGGCTACACCACTGCACTGCTGTTCCACAACACTGAACATTGAACATCTTAAGGGTGCCCCCTCTTCCAGTTGCCCCCAAATGTCTCTCTCTGTTTTGTCTTTTATCCTTTCACAGCTCTCTTCATATGATTTGTAGTATAATAGTACAGTGTATCCAAATATCTACCAGAAAATTCTCAGCTTTGGTGTACACGTGCCAACTCAGCTAAGTCCCATGGTGAGTCCAAGAACTTACAGAAGGAGGGCATATTCTGGAAAGCAGAACACTGGAGGGGTTTTGGAAAGTAGACTAACAGGTGGGTAAGAAGACTGGAAATTGTATAGCATACTTTCAGCTGAGAATTAACTTAATTTTTAAATGTTTTATGTATGCTTTTTAAATGTTAGGTTGAGGCCTTTTGTCAGCTCTGGATATTTCTATTTCTGGAATAGTAGTGAGATATAGGTTTAGTCAAAGCCAAGGGTAGAGAGATGTTTGCTTTTACAAAGCTTTCTGAAGTGCACCAAAAACATAAGGGCAGTTTTGGTTGTGACAAGTGTCCTGTTATTAGTCTTGAGTTAGTCATAAAGTTTGAATAAGTTATATTTGTTAGAGGTTCTCAATTTGCTTGAAGGGTGCTTGTTGATCTAAGTAAATTGATTTCCTCTGCATGCATGGTGATTGTAAAAGGGGTCAATGGTAGGCCTAATGTCATTAATATGTAAGTAGAACATAATAGGGCCTAAGACACTCAAGAAACACCTATGAAGTAAGTGTCAATATCTTTCTTAAAACTATCAGACAATGTCGAATGCTGTTTTCCAGGTAGCTTTGGAACCATTTAACTAACTGGATCCTGCTTTACTGAACTTATTAGTTTGAGTGCCCTTGGCTTGGTATATTTTGTCAATGCCACTGGATATGACAGTGAGGATTTTCTGACATTATTTGAAGCCATGCTGTGGCTCATTTAGGAAGCCATTTTTATTTGCATGATCCATTTTGTTCTTCTTACAGTTCCTACCTTCTTTTTTAGTCTTTATATAACTTTAGCATATTTTTCTTAATACCTAACTTGCTTTCACCAACATATTATCCTATTCTGTGTCAACACTACTTCTTGACTTATAATTTACTACACAGTGACATGATTAGTACCTTACTTTCAGAACTCTTACAGGTCCCTTTAACCATGTAAAAAAATCACTGAATCCTAGACATTTACCCATTACTAAATCCTTTGAACTGGTTTTATTACAGTAATAGTTACCATTCATCTGCTGCTGATATTATTAACATATTGGGTCTGTTATGTGTATAATCACTTGTAGTTAAACATTCATATAACTGTTCTAAGGCTCCTTCCTATGTATTTTTTTAACTGTTTCACATTTACAGATGTAATAATATGATTCTAGTATGTATCATACCTGTTTCATAGACAACTGTTGTACTAAGCTGTACTTCTCAGGCTTTTACTACAAACTGATTGTTAGTTCAGTTGGACCAGCCTTTGTTAACAAATAGAAATAAATAAATTAATCAATAGATGAGCTATACATCCTCCTTCTCTCTTCACCAGCTTACTTCTGGTATTTTCTCCCATTTTGTCTTACTCTTTAGATTTTACCTGCATGCTCACAACATACTTCAACTGGGTAAGATTGGAGGAAATAAATGGATTAAGGTTTGGATCTGAGGGTAACCAGATCCCTAGAACAGCAGTGTCCAACCTTTTTTGCACCGACTGGTTTCATGTAAGACAATTTTCCACGGACTGGCCATTGTGTGTGTATAATAAAGTGCATAATATTTATTTGTTTGACATTTGTTTACTGGGGAGGCCCGACTGCACTAGAAGTCCATTTTTTAATATATAGATAATAGATAAACACAACAAATACATTTACATGGACGTCATGCATTGGTATTCACTACAAAGATTAAACAAACTTTTAGTGAATTAGTTTATTCATTTATTTAGTTATATTTATTTGTATATGACTAATGATTTAGTATTCATAACATTGGACATAAAATATTTACATAACTATTTTATAGTATAAAATTAATTAGTATGTTATTATTCATCATAGAAAGATGTTTCATCTAATAGAAAATGAATGATATGAAATGTGTTTTATTGTAAAAGAATGGTGAATGAGACTCATTCATTTATCTTTATTTTTTAAAAAAATGACATCATTTCCTGTGGAAACAGTATTTAAACAACATGTTCTTTACATTCATTATTTCTGAAGAAGTTCACGTCAAATAAAAGTGGATGAAAGCGCTTAAAAAATATCCTTGGAGAGTGAGAGTCTTTTTGGGGAGCTATTCTGGATTATTTGCCTGGTTTTTGGAGTTTTGTGATTCATTGGAACGTTTCTTCATTTCGTTTTATATAAACAGCATGGTTCCTACCCCTACCCCAAAAGCGCATAAGAGCCTGATGTTTCATTGTAAGAAAAGTGAAAAAATAATGATTACAGTAGTGTACTCAAGCTGTTGTTCCTAAACAGTTCACCACTTTTAGACAAGCAGTAGTGACCTTCTGGGGATACCACTGAGGTTTGTGAAGACACTTAAAGAAATAATGACAACACTGTCCACAGTGCCCCCACCCCAAAGATGAAAAAAAAACATTACAGCAACATTCTAAGCACACTTCAGAGATTTGGTTGTCGGTGAAATTAAAGTAATCCCATCTATAGACCACCACACATAAACAAGCTAAAATGGCCCTTTGTGCACAGTTCTTGGCAAGGGCATTTCTAGGTGAGGTTATTGTTGTTGGCCACTAATACGCTTGTGTCAAAATGCACTTATACAGCCTGGTTATCCATGGTAAATTGAAATGAATCATATTAATTCATTAAAAGATCCTTTGTATCTGTACAATTATCATATTTTAACCATCCTATTGCCTTCCTACAGTAGTTGAACTTGTTAGTAAGCCATTAGTATGAGTTCCACATTTTACCCATTTGTTCCTCATTTTGGAGATGGAAAGTTGAGAGTTATGGCCTGGAGTGTGATGGCCGCCAGGGTCCCAGAAGTTCTGTGGGTCTGACTGTTCTGTGATCCATTATAAAGTGACTTTCTGTCACATCTCATTGCATTCGGACATTCAAAATGAACTTATTCTATTAATTTGACCATTATTCTATGCACACTGTCCGTCATCCTCTTGCCTTTAAGAACAGCTTCAGAACCATTAGACCATAAGGCTGATAGATCGTTTGGTGATGATGTATTCCTCTCCTGAGATTCCTGCAGTACCTCTTTTATCCCAAACTTCCCACTTCTGTTTATGTAGTGTATTTGAACTATATTTCATCATCATGCTCTTGTTATTTAGTTCTCCCATTAACTGTATTAAGTGCTTCTAGATTTGTCTCCTGTTTTCTCCTCCACTTTCTTGATATCATCTTCTTGGTTAATATTAGTATCAGTGCTATTAAAGCCTTTCTACCCAGCTAAAACAGACGTTTTCTTCTTCCATTACAAATTCCCAGTTTGTACATCTTTGGCACATGTGAGAGATTGTGAGAGATGCACTTATATATCCAAATTGGAAGCCACGCACTCTCCAGCCAAGACCGGAATAGCTGGTCAAGAGGAGAAGGTCAACACTTGCACCACATCACATGGAACACATAGCCATCCAGAATACACAACAGCACTCCCTTTACATAAAAACACAAACCACACACCCACCTTCACAGAGGCTCTCAATAAAAATCTACCCAAGTAGCAGAGACCTCCAAGGCAGAAACGCACTCAAACACCACAACACAACACTAATCACGAGACACATAACTCTCCTAAACAATGTGCCACTCAACCAAAGCCCCTAAGGCAAAACAACATGCACAACACACTAGTCATAGGTGACTCAATAGTGAGGCACACTGATGTCCCACTCATCAGGTTGAGTAAGGAGAAAGTAACAGTCAGCTGCCTGTCAGGTGCCAGGATCCATCACATAACGCACGCACTCAGGTCCCTCAACAACAGGTACAAATATGACACTGTCATTTTAGATGTGGGTATGAATGATCTGAGATGTACCGCCCTGACTACATGAAAAGACACATGGAGGAGCTCTCAGATTATGTAGCCCAGGTGGGTATGACCCTATCCCTGAGCAGCATCCTACCATCACCCAGAATGATACCACAGTACAAGCAGAAAATGATTGATTTCAATAATTGGCTAAGTTCCTGGTGTCATTCTAAGGGGATCCTGTATCTGTCTGCCTGGGATGACATGATTGATAGACCTCAATGCTTTTCCAGAGATGGCCTGCATCTGTCACCCCTGGGCTTCCGGATACTGGTCAAGGCTCTTGCCACCCCTATAGTGCCCTTTTTAGGCAGTGTTCCAAAGACCAAATTACCACCGTAACAGCTACAAACAAATGCAATCTGAAGGTCATGCTGTTCAACGCTAGAAGTCAAAATATCAACATGCACTCGCTTGAAGCACTCCTTAAAATGGAGAACATTGGCATTTGTACTGTAACAGAGACCCGGTTCAAGGCAGCAGAAAGCACCCCTGCACAACCAGGCTATAACTCATTCCACATCTTTCGGTCCCAGAACTTGGACCAAAGCTCCAAAGGCGGTGGTGTTTCCATATTCATAAAGGATGGGCACACCTCCAGACTGTTAGCCCAACATAATGCATCAGAGATACTTCAGGTGCAGCTAACATTGGGTAAGACAGAGATTCAGGTCGTAGCCTGCTATAGGTCCCCAACCATGTCCCAAGACTCACACTCCACGTTCCTAAGCACCCTGGAGAATATTAGGGTCCAACCTAACACTCTCTTACTAGGTGACTTAAACTACCCCTCCATTAACCGGGAAAACTACTCATGTACCAATACACTTGCCCAGCGTTTCCTGGAGTTCATTAATTCCAATGCCCTGGACCAGCTCGTTCTTACCCCCACTAGAGGTAGCAACATCCTTGACCTGGTCATTACTAACATGTGCTACCATTGCTCTACACCAGTAGTCAGCTCCTCCCTCGTTAGATCCGACCACAAACTAATCACCTTGGAAATCCACATCCCCCCACCCCCCCGCAAAGGTAACCACCATGAAAAACTTCTGCAAAGCTAACTTTGGGCTTCTAAAAACAGAGGTGGCTAACTTCACGACACCCATGCAAATGGAGAATAGCTGTATGACTGCCAAATCATACACCAATGCACTGTACGAACACGTACACAAATGCATGGATCTTGCCATACCCAACAGAACCAAGATGCTCTCCTACAAAAAAGGAAGCCAGTCTGGTGGTACCCTGCCATAAACAAACTCTACAACAGAAGGAGGAAACTGATGCAGAATAAGGTGAAGTCCCAAGACTGGAAAAACTTCCTTATCAGCCTCAACAAAAAGTTGAGATCCCTCATCAAATCCTCTAAAGCTAGCTATGAAAACAGAATTGCAGCAGATAGTAAAGACAACCACAAGGCCTTCTATAGTGATGTATAGAATCTTCACAGCAATACCCAGATATGCTCTGAACTACTGCACAATGGTACCTCCTATACCGAGCCAACAGATATTGCAAGTATACTGGCCGACAGATTCAGTGCCAACTTTACCCCTCTCACCCCTCCAAGGACCAATCACAATATCAGTAGATTGCCAGGCACCCAGTATTACTGCTGCAGTTTAAAACAGCACTGTCCACGGCCAGGAATACAGCTTCTATGAGACCTGACAATATCCCTGGCTGTGTTCTACATGAACTACAGAGTGAACTGGCACCTCACCTGTGTGCCCTGTTCAATCACAGCCTCACCTGAGGCTTTGTCCCTACCAAACGGAGCACTGCTACAGTCATCCCTCTCCACAAAGGAGGAATGACTACAGACCCTGGGAATTATCGCCCCATTATCCTGATGAGCCTGATATGCAAAGCTATGGAACGTGTCATCATGGATCTAATAAACAAGGATATGGGGAATCTCAAAACACTGGATCCCACGCGGTTTGGTTTTGTGAAGGGTAGTCATGCCTACTCATCTTGATCAATATTGTTGAGTCAGTCACCAGAGCTGTGGATGAAGGCAAGGTGGTTCATACAGCCTACCTTGATCTGGCCAGGGCCTTTGACACCATTCCCCACTCAGGAATCATAGAAAAACTCATTAAACTAGGTATCAACCCCTATATCACTAGGTGGGTTACAAACTGGCTCACAGATAGAACCCACAGTGTGAAAGTAGCTGACTCTAAATCAGACTACCGATTAGTCACGAGTGGAGTCCCACAGGGTTCGGTCCTGGGTCCTCTCCTGTTTGGTATCTACTTCTGTGAAGTCCAGACCAACACGAAGGGACTCTGGCTGACAAAGTTCACAGACGATTGCAAGTTGGGAGCAAATATTACCTCCCCAAGTGATGTTGACATCCATCAGAATGGCATCTCTGAGACCAACAACTGGTGTCAGAACCATGGCCCTAAGCTCAATACCAAAAAATGTGTCGTCATCCCCTTTGGGAAAAACCTGGTTCCCATGAATTACCACATTGATGGTAGTCCACTGAACACAGAAGGCGTTATAAGAGATCTGGGAACACAGGTTGATAGCAACCTTTCTTTTGATCACCACATTGCCACTGTGGTCAGAAAGTCCTTCTATGTGGCACATCTCATTACTAAGAGTTTTGCATTCAGGAAGAAAAAGGTCATTGTCTCCCTCTATCCTCAAGCATAATGCCCTATTTGGCATGTAACTCACTAGACACCTGCAACAACTGGATAGGCCGCAAAAGTACATCACAAAGAGGATCCTAGGCCTTAAACACTTGTCCTATATGGACAGACTCAAAAAACTCCAACTATTCTCCGTCTCATATCACCTACTTAGAGGCGATCTCTGCTTGACTTACAAAGCCATGTCTGACCCAGCTCTATTAGAAATGCTACATCTAAAGAAATCCCAATCCCTCTGCACCACTTGCTCCAGAGACCTCAACCTCATTGCCACAATTAACAGAACATGCTGGAGGGACAGGTTCATAACCCAGAGACCTCTCATGCTATAGAATAGACTTCCCATACATGTTAAGCAGAGCACCTTGCTGACCCTCTTCAAGAGAAATCTTGATGAGTGGATGGGAAATAGAAAATTCACCCCGGGGATAACTCCAGTGACTCTACTTGACAGAGGTTCTGGGAACTAAAGTCGGGTGGCACTATGCCAGGGTAATCCTATGACTAGGCTTGTAAAGGCCCTAGGGCCATTAGCCACATCTATATCAGATGATTGAATGTTTAGTTAAGCGAATAACTAAACGTCAATCACTAATAATCGCACACACAAAACATTGAACAGCAGTTTACACTCTAGGAAAGAATGACACAAATGAAGGAGAGGGCTTCACCCCCCCCACATCCCTCAATGTGGGGGGCTGTGCCCCCCACCCCCAACTAAATATACCAACTCCAAGATCGCTCTACATTGAAGAAAGAGGAAACTCCGCGCAAAGACCAAATGACTTGTTTCCCTTTTTTTGTGTGTTCGATTATTAGCGATCGACATTTAGTTATTCGATTAACTAAATGTTCGCTCAGCTAATATAGACCCCATTAGCCTAGTACACACCTATGAACTTATGAACCAAATGCAACATCATACCACAGGAAGAATTCAGAACATAGAAGTAGGTTCATACTAACAGCCCTTGTGGGCCATTTTAAACCTAGCCAATTTCCCCTTGTGAAAATCAAACCCTGCACCTTGTGTCTGTAAGGTAAACATTTTAACCATTATATCAACATCCCAACCTACCAACCATAAGGAATAACTCTGTTCTCTTAATACATAATACTGCAGTACACTGGAGACTGTGCCTGTCCAGATTCAGAAAAAGTACCTTCTCTGTAGTTCTGATTTTCCCAGTTATCTCTTACTTGTCTTGCTGATTATGCAGGGTTTTTGTCTCATATTAGTTACACATTCATGTCTCTACAACTTATATTAATGGCAGGCAAAAGCTGGTGACATGCCTTTTTTTTGCCATTGACACAGATCAACAAAGAGAGTGGCCACTTTCAGGAGAGTACGCGCACACACACACACACACACACACACACACACACACACACACACACACACACACACACGTATTTATTTATTAACCAGTTAAATCCCTCTAGGTTACAGTCCTCTTTTTGGGAACAATATGGGAATACTGGTTTGGTTAAGTGATTTTTTTCAGAATCCTATAAAATTCCAACTGGAAAGTGATGAGTCAAAATTAGATTACAAGATAAAATTCTCCAGCCGCTTGCTAGTAAGTTTTATCATGTAATCCTAAAGTTGATTCCACCACCACTCTCCAATTGTATGCTGTGCTGACAGTTAAATGAGACAGTTTCTGGATGCAGAGGATGAAATGCAAAGTGAAAATTATCTACAAGGAAGTATGAAACACCATATCTGGGAATACTAGAACACCACTGTTCTTTACTTCCAGTTGCTGCTGTTATGTTGCACATAAACTCTTAAAATGTGCCAGTTGTCTAACTCAGTAAATTGGGACAGTGTACCACCATGATTTTCTGCATTGCAAAAGCTTTTGATTTTCTTTCAGGTAATGAGTCACATTAGCCAAAAAGAAGGGGAGACCATGTGACTTTGAGCTAGAACCTAAATATACCACTGTAATCTCATTGCCTCCATATATGTGACAGATATAGCTGATAGAATTGGTCACAAACATTCAGCTGAGGACTTACCAATGCCCATTATAATGTCAGGATTATTTCAGGACTCCTGGAATCCACCTCCCCAACTATGAACATAATAATCTGGCTATTGTCCTTTTACAATTGCGTGATATAGCCTAGATGTAATAACAAATCCTAGATGTTGTTCTTCATCTGTTTTCCACAGAGTCATTCTTCTAAATATGAGATTGCCCATGGACTCTCACTCCCACAATAATGTGCAAAACTGTGCACCTGCCTGCATGAAATTTCATTTACTGCTGGATTACGTATCATGTAAATTGCTTCAGAATTCACAGGAAACTGTTCTACCGCAAACTGTTCTTCATATCAAAAATAAACAGGATGACATTTTGGCCTAGTACCAATATGAGATAATACAACTGAAACCGACAGAACTCTGGTGCTTACTAGGTTGTCATCAGGCTGTCCCCACACTACTGTCACTCCCTAATTCCATACAATTAACCATAGGTGTCCTATCCACCTCACCATTTTAATTACCACTCCCTAACCATTTAATTTCCCTAACATCCTCCTGCAATATGCAGTGCCAAGGGTCTTAATTTCATTCAGATATTACCAAAGACTCACAAGACTTGAGTTGTCACTTTTAGTGATGATTCTGATATACAGAACTAAACTGTCTGAAATACCAGAACTGTTGTGTGAAACCATGGTATAAGCTATCAGTTTTACAGCTGGCATTCAAATCATTTTGAGTCAGCCCTGCAGAAGGTTTTGCTCAGGACACAAGTGAGGCTAGTAAGCCTACATCTGTACTTCTCATTCCTAGATCTACCTTCGTGTAAAGGAATTACCATGACTAACTTCAATCCTGCATCATCACTCCAGACAAGTTGACTCCAAATTCAGCTCCAGACAAGTGACAAGTGAAGTACCTCAGGGTTCAGTCCTGGGACTGCTCTTGTTTGGCATCTATTTCTCTGAAGTACAGGCCAACACTAAGGGACTCTGGCTAACAAGGTTCGCAGATGACTGCAAACTGGGAGCCATTATTGAATCCCCAAATTATCTGAATATTCTACAAAAGGGCCTTACAGAAACAGATGCTTGGTGCCAGAGCTATGGGCTATAGCTCAATGCCAAGAAATGTATAGTTATCCCCTTTGGGAAAAAACATGTACCCATGAATTACCACATAGGTGGCAGTACACTAAACACCGAAAGTGTGATAAGAGACTTAGGGACATAGGTGGACAGTGGTCTCACCTTCGATAACCACATCGCCACAACAGTCAGGAAATCCTTCTATGTGGCACACCTCATCACTAAGGGCTTTTCATCCAGAAAAAAGGAGGTCATTCTCCCACTGTACTCATCCCTCATTAGACCCATTATAGAATACAATGCCCTCATTTGGTATGTACCTCTCATGACATCTGCAACAACTGGAAAGGCCGCAGAAATACCTCACTAAAAGAATCACAGGCTTAAAGCAGATGCCCTATGCTGTCCGTCTAAAAAAACTCCACCTATACTCTGTCGCATATCATTTACTCAGAGGCGATCTCTGCTTAACATGCAAGGCCATGTCAAACCCACAGCTATTGGGCATGCTACACTTAAAGAAATCCCAGTCCCTCAGAGACACACGCTCCAGGGATCTAAACCTTGTCATCACAATGAACAAAACATGCCGGAGGGATAGGTTCCTGACCCAGAAACTCTCCAGACTCTGGAATAGACTGCCCATACATGTCAAGCAGAGCTCCTCTTTGGCCCTCTTCAAAAGGAACCTTGATGACTGGATGGGAGATAGGAAATTCACCCCAGGGATCATGTCAGTTGCCCTGCTAGACAGGGGTCCAGGGAAGAAATAGCCAGAGAATTGTTATGGCTAGGCTTGTATAGGCCCTAGGGCCGAGAACCTAGTACCAACCTATGAACCTATGAAGTACTGTAGAATTCAGACAGCCATTTAACAAGCACCAGCACCAAATCCTATGCCTCATTTGCTAAACGTTTCTTGAGTTTGACCTTTGTTCTTTCTTTCTCATTCTCTCTCTCTCACTTTTGCATCTGTTTATTTCTGCCCACCCAATATTGTCAGTTTCTCCTATCCAGTCTTGTCTGACTTTTCCACAATGGCTTTCTGTTTCATTTATTCTATAGAAATATGAGAGTAAAAAACTCATTCGGTATTTATGTTTGATCTTTAGCTTTCATAAACATTCTGTCTGCTTGTTACAAAAGCACAGCACTCTGCACATTCCTCCAACAATCTCCAGTGTATCTGGAGACATCATTTTACCCAGTTCACACACTGTTAATCATCTCATCTTCGAAGGCCAAAGGTGACCTATAAGATGAACTTCAGTGTCTTATTTCTTACCTTGGCATCATCATCAGATTTTTTTAATCTCTTATACCTAATTTCTCATGCTCTCACTCACTGTTCCCTTTCTATTGACCACCATTTATTTGTCTGTTTAACCATGTTATTTGCCACTTCTTCCCTAATTTCCTTAATTTCCTAATAGAGGACACGAGCTCCCTCCCCATTTCCTTGATGCATTTTCACTACCGCTTCCATTATACTCCTCTCAAGCCACCCATTTATATTTATCATATGCTTACTTGAATTTACTCTCCTACATTTCCAGGCCTCATTTCTTGTAGCACTTCTTAGCAGTACTTTTTGGCTCATAAATTACACTGAGACATGATCAGTTACCCACAACCTCCCTCATGGCACATTGCAACAGTAAACCATGGATGATGAACCACGATATTGCATGACCACTGTTGCCTTGTGGCTTTTCCACTTCTAGTCCTATCACCTAGTTACCACTGGGCAGGACACCAATAAGGATGTTCTAGTCCATCACAGCCTTTACTTTCTAATCAAGTTCAATTTCATCAAAGTTTCTGCTAGTTCCTTATCTATTGTCATCCTAGGATCTCAGCACAACATAGCTCACTGCTAGAAGACACTTAATCATCACATTGCAAAGGATTATGAGTGCTGTAGTATGAGAATGCCACTCTGAAAGATATATTGCAGCCCATGCTATTTATACATTTTAAAAATGCTTACAATAAATTGGAATTCCTATGATACCTTATTAGTATCCAGAATTATAACAGTGACTGTTGCCTTGCTGGAAGATGTAATGTTCAATTTTCGCCTACCAGTATGTTTAATTTTGTTTAACAGCCAGTTTCAATGTGTTTGTAACATGGCTGAAAAGGCAACAATGCCTCCAGGTCTTAAGGAGATGATTTTTCAGTTGCTCTAGCAATTAGAAAGCTACAGATTGGAACACTGCACAGCCTATTCGCACACAAGTAACATCAGCACTATGTCTGAACACAGATGCAAACACTTGACATTACAGTGAGTGACCCTCAACAGAAACTGGACCCTTAATATGGCTACTAAATTTTACAAAAAACAACTTTATCCTGCAAGATGAAAATTATAATCCTGAAAACAGAACTTAGTCCGGATTTTGTAGATAAGTAACAGGTACAGACTATAAAAAATGCAGGGCAAACAAACATTAGATGATTTACTAAAGCCGTCTTACTTTAAATATTTTGGTAGTGAGAGTGCCTACTAGCTCCTCTTCCCTATACTTGCTTTAATGAAAAAAAGTTTATTTTTTTTATGTAAAATAATTCATAAGTTAATGGGTTGTGAAGATAGTGAACACTGACAATACTACCTGGAAATAGTAGACACCACATGACTAATTTTCATGTATGCTATTCTTAATAACTGACACGTTCCCAGTTATCTCTTTTTCCGCATCATATCTACAGCATTTGCTATTGACCTGAAGAAAATTCATTGAAGTCTGCTTGAGGTATAAAAACACTTATGCAAACACTTCCAAACAAAGATCCTAAACCTTCTGGACTTTGTTGCATACTGCAGAGCCATACATATGTCCTCCTATTGCTCTTTTGTAAATTGCTTTTCCAGTCTCTCTTCCCAATTTTTTTAACCTCATTTGATTGACTGTTATAGTTATCATGCAATATTTTATATGCCCTATCCCTTTTTTAACAGCATCTTCTGTCCTAGATTTGACTAAAACCCCCACCAGAGGAGGCCTTTCTCTTTGCCTCTACTCTGATAGCAATCCCTGGTAGGGAAGGCAGTCTCTAGTGTTGCTTCTCAACTGATCAAAGGGGTGAAGTGCAGAAACAGGACATTGCAGGAATTTTCCTGTGACTCTGGTACCCTGTAATGTCTCAGTCTAACCTTTATTCCAGGTGCTGTCTCTCTGTTGAATCCTATCAGTAGTTTAGTTCTCCCAGGCATTTCTGAGAACACTCCTACATTTCTTAATAAACATGGCCTTACTTGTTGCCTTTGCACATTTACCAGGAATTTCTCTAACTGTACTAGAGGTACTGGGTTAGAGACTTCCTGCGCTCTGCCGTGTGACTTTCAGCTTGCAAGCTAAGCACAGAACTTTCCAATCCTTTCCTTGGCTTTAACAGATTACTGTGAAATAGTTGCTCTATCTTTCTCTTTCCTGGTTGTCTAACTTTGTAGATCACTGCATTTAGCTTTTCAGTCACCTCAAAGGGTCTTAGCATTTAGAAATGTATTCTCTGTGGAACAGTTAATATGAGTACCAGGCAGTTTTCTGGGTTGCATGCTGCCCAAGAGTTCAGTTGGGGTAACCTCAAGTGAAGCTTGTAGCACCTCTCCTATTGTGGGCAGCAAGCACCACAACAACTTATCCTAGTTCTTGACATCTGTATCAGTGACTTTCCTTAACATGAGCTTCAGTCTTTACTGAGCCACTTGACTAAGCCATCAATCTGCAGATGATACGCTCACATATTAACTCCTTAAACTTAAAGCATTAGCACAGCTGATGCAATATCTTTGGCATAAAGGGTAGGCTGCGGTCAATAAGTATTTCTTTAGGGATACCCAGTCTAGAGAATAACAGCACCAGTTCTCTGGCAAGAGTCTCAGCATTTGCATTAGCTTCATAATGGTACTGCTTCTGGAAGTTTTGCAATGTATAGTCCATTATTATTAGCATGTACTAATACACATTCCTAGATTTTACCGGTGACTTCATCAGTAGCAATGCACTCAAAGGACACTTCTGTAATATGCATTGATATCAACGGACTCTTTAAGTACAAGATGGGGTGCAGTTTTCTGACATACTGGACAAGCACAGACATTTTCTATATCTTTCATTACACCTGGCCAACAAAATTTGGCAACACAAGTTACTTTCGATTTGTCCACCACCAGGTTACATTCTAAGACATGACATGATTGTGATCTGAATCTTTTACTAATGCTAACAGCTTTAATAACTGTCACTTAATACATAGGCAAACATACTGTACATCAACAGAAAAGAAAACAACGCATATTATTTTTTTTCCATTTACATACATTATACATCACATATCTTTTCTTTCTTTGTAATTATTATCAGTCTAACATTACACAAATTGCTGAATTCCTGTCTCCCTTTAAACCTCACTCCTCCTCCTGAACATTATTCTGCATTTATTGCTCCCACAGTTTCCATTTATTTCTATGTAAATTTTCTCCTTCCCTTTTCTAAAGATCCTTCTTCCAGTTCTTCTATCCCTTTTATAATATTCAGTACTTCAGTTGGTTTACTCTTTTATTTCCATTTTCTAGTAATTGTTTTTTTTTTTTTGGCAGATAACAGAACTAAACAAAATAAGACCTTATTATGTCGAAGCAGTCCAGATCCTGTGTCCAGCTCAAACAATTGTGTCCTTAGTTAGCCATTTTCTCACCCAATATTTCTGACATAGTACTCTTTAAGGAATTTTTAAAATGTGTAGACTCACTATACTTCCAGAAACACATGTTCCCAGTTATCTCTTTTTCCCCATCTCCAGCATTTGCTATTTACCTGAATAAAATTCATTGAAGTCTGCTTGAGGTATAAAAACACCTATGCAAACACTTCCAAACAAAGATCCTAAACCTTCTGGACTTTGTTGCATACTGCAGAGCCATACATATGTCCTCCTATTGCTCTTTTGTAAATTGCTTTTCCAGTCTCTCTTCCCAATTTTTTTAACCTCATTTGATTGACTGTTATAGTTATCATGCAATATTTGATATGCCCTATCCCTTTTTTAACAGCATCTTCTGTCCTAGATTTGACTAAAACCCCTACCAGAGGAGGCCTTTCTCTTTGCCTTCACTCTGATAGCAATCCCAGGTAGGGAAGGCAGTCTCTAGTGTGCAGTCCAAATGTACTCTTGGTCTAATCCCACTCTATTCCCCTTCCTCTCTAGTTATTTGCTACCAGTACCTTTGTTCCTCTGCCAGTTTTCTCTAGTAAATTCTAGCCCCCTCTTGCCTACTTTCTGTAGCCCTACTTTCAGTCCCTATTGGCAAAATCTTCTTTCACCATTTTCATGTTGGCTTAGTGCTTAGAATATTAACTGCAAATTTATAAATATAATATTTAGTATGGCTGTTATTATTCTTGTTAAGGATCTGCATCCAAAATCCTACTCTCTCTTTATTTCTTGAACTTACCCCTGCTTCATCATCATCCCTTTTCATTTTCAATTATAACCTTCTGCTTGTGTTATCTATATGAGCATTTCATTGTGTAGCTCTAAAATATCCCTTCAAATCAGGTACTCCTAAATCACGTGTTCTATTAGAAGGATCATCTTATCCCACTTAACCCTTGTCCTCTTCCCTTCCCAGATAAATTCCGTCAACTCTTTATTTATTTTATTTTACATTTGTTAACTGGGTAGAGTCCAGCTGGGCAAGTAGCCTGTTTTCAGGAGAGACCCGGAGAGAAAAGCTCCATAACAATAGTACAAAAAGATTACAAAACTTTTTAAAAGATTTACAAACAATATTCAAAAAGTTTGACAGTTGCCAATAATCACAATTTAAAAAAAGGAGAATGTAAAACAGAAAACGTTACATTTCCTAAGCCTTACTACATACAGTAATATGAAACTCATTAGATATATAACTAAAAACCATTGTGATATTTTCATTTGGTAGAAGTAAGACAAGAAGATAGCAGAATGGAAAACATTTGATCGAAGGCATGAGAAACTAGCCAGAGGTATTACAGGAGAAAAGCCATTGTTGAGTAAGGTATTTCTTTAGGGGTTTTTTGAAGCTATGATGATCTCTGTTTTTTAAGATATTTTGGGGTAATAGGTTCCACTGTCATGCTACTTTGAAGGAGAAGAGAGAGTCACCAAAGTAATTATGGGACTTTGTTGCCTTTATTAATCATTGTCCATACCTTCTCCTCTGGCTTATAAAAATATGATTGAGCTGTATATAAAATTAAAGGGACTAAAGTCATTTTCACTGCTTTTATCTTATTATCCATATCCATAAACAGGAGCTTCCAGTTTATCAGTTTTTGTATTATTGTTTGTTTAGTTTCTTCCCACATATCTTTAGCAGCCCAAACAGAAGCCATTTTAATCCATACTCCTAAATACTTCATCTTATCTTGTCCCCATAAATATGGATATTGCTGAACCAATTTGTGTGTGCATACATAATTTTCATTTATAGCCACTGTTTTATCTTCATTAATTTTATACCTCAAGAAGAGTTGAAACTGTCTCAAAATGTTCCACAACACTGAGATGTCATTTTCCAGTTTTATCAGGTACAAAATAATATTGTCTGCAAATAAAAGACAACTTTTGTTGATTACCATACCAATTATATCCTTGAATTTCTAAGCCCCTTATTTTCTTTCCCAATGGTTCTAAATATAAAGCAAATAACAAGGGGTAAAGAAGGCAACCCTGCCTGGTTCCTCTGTTCAGACACAACTTAGAGAGGAACCCTCCCACTTTAATTCTTTCCTCAGATCCCTCATATATTCTTCTAATTTATCCTTATTATTGTATCAAATATTATTTTATCAAATATGCATACCTTCGTTGAAGGTTGTGTGTCAGGGCTGGCAACTCGGCATGTAAAAATCTACTGTCAATCATTAGCGGACCGGAGTTCCGCTGTGGCGACCCCTAACCGGGAAAAGCCGAAAGACACAAACAAATTGTATCAAATATGCAAATGCTTAAATTGCCCTACTCATAACATCCCAACTTACTCTGTCAGATGCTTTCTCTACATCAAGACCCACCAGCAAAAGTGGTATTTTCTTATGTTCTGCTTACCTCTGGATCATCATTGTTCTATTAATGTCAGATGTTTGCCTCCCCTCCAGAAAACCACATTGATCCATATCTATCAGTTTTGGCAACACTTTTGCCATTCTTTTGGCTAGTATACATGTAAACACTTTTTTATCATGGGTTTAAATGGAAATGGTTCTGTATGAAGCTGGGTTTGATGGGTCTTTATCATCCTTAGGTAATACAGCCATACAGCTTTCTTCCAAGATATGCTGGTGCTTCTCCTCCTTTTAAAATAGTGTTAAACAAAATCTTTTGAATCTTTATCACTTTCTTCTCACCCAACATCCAAACTTTCACAGGAATGCCAACTGTCACTGTAGACTTTCCTGAAGATTGATTATACCTCACATTTTATTTCATCCCCTCTTATCTTAACTATTAGTTGTTGAGCCTCATCTTCCTCTAACCTTGGCATAATTAAATCTTCCATTACTTTTCCATTTGTGCTCTTGATTTATACATTTTCTGCTTTATATGATTTTTCATAACATTTCCAAAATATCCCTGAAACTTCTACATGATCTATGGTTATTTTTCTTGTTACGGGCTCCGAAAGTTTGGCAATTACCCTTTCGACTTTCTGCTGCCTAAGACACTGTTCTATTAGTTTTTGTGCTCTGGAGTTATTATCAAAAATAGTTGCTTAACAACAGTCTTTCTAAACTCATGCATATTATCTAAATACTCCCTTATTTTCCCTGTAGCTCTCTGCATTCGTCCCTCTTCTTGTTCTGTGAGAATCCCCTTATTTTGCAATACTTTACAATTTGTCAGCCCCTCTAAGTAATTCCTATTACTTCTTAACCATATCTCTTTCTTTTTTTATTTCTAGTCTGTTTTAAACACCATGTTCGTGTTATTCCACTCAGTAGCTATAACTTCTGAAGATATTCCTATTTTCCCTAATAATTCTCATATAATCTCTACTACTCATTCCTTAAATTTCTCTTTTTAATGGATAGGTGAGGTAGTACACGTGTCTCATTTTTACTTCATTACCCCACATTTTTTCTTAGTTTTTATTGGTACATGAACTGAAATAGTTATTGGATGTGTGTGAAAGTTTTCAATTAAAGGCAAATGTTCCTGTGAAATATAATTTCTATCTAGTCTAGCCCAGTTTATTGTACTATAATAGATAAATTTTATCCAAGTTCCTACTACTGAATTCATATCTTCCATACCAAATATTTTCCTAAATGTCCTCAGAAATCTACCCTTGTCTGCCATATTTTCCTTTCGAGGTCCCCGATACATCCTCACTATTGCAAATCAAGTTCCAGTCTTCACCTATAAGTAATATTCCCTGCTGAAAGCTAATTATATATTCCAAAAATTTCTTAAGCTCCATAATAGCAATTTTTGGTGGAGTATAAATGCATGCCAGCATAATCTTCCTCCCTTGTCAATAGTCCCTTAATACTGCAGATCTACCATTATTGTCTTTTTTTCACTCCTTTTAATATTGGAGCTCCTCTAGCAATCAGTGTAATTACTCCCCATTTTCCCTTTTCTCTGGTATTTTGCATATCCATTCTGAAATCATTTTTTTTGACAAATTCACATGCTCATTTTTTTCCAGATTTGTCTCCTGCAGCATTATTTGCACTTTGCATTTCTTAATATATTTCAATAATCTTTCCTTTTTGTCTACACATCTAAGGCCATTTACAATCTAAGATATTACAGATAGCATAGCTATCGTGTTAACAAGCTATTGCTCCTACCTATTATACATGACAGTTTTTTAATGTGTATTTCCAACTTTTGTGTTACATGCACACACTAATGTTTGGCAGGCTGATTTTGTATACACGTTTCCTCTCACCTCCATTTGAACTTATGTCACATTGTTCAAGGCTGTCTTTTAATAAAACTCTCAAACAAAAAACAAAATACATTTTCAAAACAGCCCCACCCTGTTAACACAGAGAAGCGCACAAAACTATGTACATCTTAAAAAATGAAGTATAACCATCCAGATAGGAACAATTGCCTTAAATCAACAGTTGCACACATAGACATTACCTAACCTAAAATTAAGGTTATCCTTGGTAAAGTGCATGCTACAGCCTATGCTCACACTTACAGTGACTGTTGACTGTTTTCTTATCTCTATCCCCTCCAAAGTGTGAAAATAGCATGTAAGCTTTCAAAAAACATTACCTTTTAGCACAAAGAAAAAGTGCACTAGCTATCTTTAAATAAAACTAAATTGTACACTGTTCTATTAAATGCATTAAAGTATTAAGGCTGCTAAGAAGGCTGATATCTCTTATTTACTTCCCACAATTTCAAAATTTATTTTCAGTGAACATCTTGCCATTGTACCTTTAAATGTTGCATTTTCCTCGGCAAAGAATGATCAGAATTCTCAAGATTAAATGCTTGTACCTGCAGACAGCTCATCTGGATGGAAAAGTATTCAGAAATGAATCTTTTTCAATTTCACTCTACAGAATGTACAGCTGCCTTCAGCTGTAGACTGCTTGATTCACACTATGTATTTGCTAATGGAAAAAACACTTTAGTGTCTTGGCAGATGTAAGAAACTTGGCCTTGTTCATGGCTTTCATCATTTTCTCTTATTTTTAAAGCCTACTTGCTTACAAAAAACCCACTTGTTTATAAATTAAGCCAAGGGCATTAATCTAGACATTCACTCCTGAAAAATAAGAGAAAATATCTTAATTCTACATATAATATAATAAGTGCATTTTTACACCCTAGCAGTCCAAGATCACAGCATACTAACATTAAACGTGCTTTTGTCCAGCTTTTTTCTCATGTTATACTGTAAAGTCTACAGTTCTTAAAACTAAAAAAAACTTGTTTCCTTTAATATATTTAACACATACAATAGTAACTGAAAATACTTCCCCACATTTAAAATACCCCTGACTGCATGCTACACAAAATTGCTTTACTATATATAACATGCAGTTTGTGTCATGAAGTTTTTACAAATATTAATAAGAACATTTTTTACTTACTGTTTCTGTTTTCCCCTTTTGTGTCCTACTAAACATTAACAACATAAAGTGGGGTATATGCTTTACAGTCCACCTACAAGTTTAACAAAGTCCTGCATTTTTCAGCAACTTTTTCCTGCAAAGGCATATTCCACAAATGTGACTGATGCTTTATAGTCTTTCATTTATTCACTAATTTCAGAGTTGCTGGTGTTCTTTCTGTTCATCTCCATCTCCTAACACTAGACTTTTGTTCAAGTCTAAGGTACTCCTGATTCGTCTAGTCAATTCCTATGCTTTCTTCTGCCTCTCAAGCATTTCCCTTTGGAACATTAGAAAATGTTTCACTGGCAAAACCTCCCTATAAACTTTATTGTCAGAAGAATGAGAGGCAGAGCGTCCTTCTGCTGACTGGCTCACTTTCTGTAAGAAAAAACATTTTTATATCTCCTTAGTCAGTTCATTTTCTAAAAATACCTTTGATCCTCCAGGAAAAATATTCTGAAGACAACTGGATACAGTAGCTTGAATCTCACAACATCTGCATTTCAACATTTCCTGATTGCTGGGATACATTGAAACTACAGGTTCATAAGTCTCACTAGTCTCATATGCAAAGCCATAAAAGAATTATCATGAAAATGATCAATAACAACATAGGAACCCACCAGAAACTGACCCAACCCAATTTGGCTTCATCAAGGCAGGTCATACCTACTCAACCTGGTGGACTTATTAACAAGGTCATCAAAGCAATGGGCAAAATGGATTGCGCTGCCTACCTTGATCTGGCCAAGGCATTTGGCACAATACCCCATTCATGCATTGTTGGCAAATTCAAGTGGTTAGGTGCAAACCCTTATGTCACCCAGTGGATAGCCAGCAGACTCACAGACAGGAAACAGGAAGATAAAATTGGGGAGTCCACCTCTATAGAGATGCCAGTCACAAGTGTAGTCCATCAGGGATCAGTCTTGGGACTGCTTCTTTTTGGCATTTACTTCTCTGAAGTCAAGGCCAATGCAATGTCCTCTGGCTGAATAAATTTGCAAATGATTGCAAATTAGCATCTGTCATTGAATCACCCACTGACAGAAATATTCTCCAGGATGGACTGACACAGACCAATAACTGGTGTCAGAGCCACGGACTAAAACTAAATGCCAAGAAATGCATAATAATATCTTTTGGAAAGTCATCCACACCTGGTAACTCTCATATTAACAACACACCCCTAAGAGTTGATCCAAAAGTCAGGGACTTGGGGGCACACATAGACAGTAATGTAGACTTTGACCATCATATGTCTACAGTAGTGAGGAAATTATTCTGTGTTGTTCAACTTATAGACAAAGGTATGGCATATATGCCCAAGGAAGTCATTGGTCCACTGTATTTGGCATTCATCAGACCTATCACTGAGTACAGTGCCACCTTTGGTATGTACCTAACCAAGCATATCCAACAACTGAAATGTCCACAGAGGTTCTTCACTAAAAGAATACAGGGAGTATGTAACATGCCCTATGCAGACCACCTCAAGGCCCTATCCCTGTATTCTATCTCCTACAGGGTGTTGAGGGGTATCTATGCCTGGCATGCAAGGCATTGTCAGAGTCCACTTGGATGGACCTCCTGCATATCCACAAAACAAACAGCACCAGAATTACACATTTTAAAGATTTAAACCTTGCATGTGATATAAATAGGATCTGCTGCAGAGACAGCTATGTATCCCAGAGACTATCCTTTCTCTGGAACAGGCTCCCCATCCATGTGAAGCAGAATTTCTCCCTAACCCAATTCAAATGTAACTTGGATAATTCATAGGTTCATAGGTTCATACTAGGCTATCTGCCCTAGGGCATTTATAAGCCTAGCCAGAGTGTGTTTGGCTTTCGCCACCCATTTTAAATGAATTTTGCTATGCCCTTTTTCGAGGTTAGTATACTGTGCCTCTGTCTAACAGTGACACAGAAGTGATACCCGGGTATAATTGGATAGGGAACAGGAAATTCATCCCTAGTTTGGCACATATGTTTCTAGTGGATACAGGCAGCCTGTAAATGGTTCATCTCCCAGGCCCCTGCTTGTAAATGTGTCATCTCCCAAGCCCCTGCTAACATTTATCAAGGGTACCAGAAATTATCCAAAATTTGGGATGCATGGCTCAGACTGAAAAGGTGCTAGTGGTAGTTAACCTAGTAAACACATATGAACATGTGAACCTATATCTTTTTGAACAAAGAATACTTGTGGAATAAACATCCTCTTCTGCTTTTATTTCTCCACTATCTGTAGAAGCCTTTTGAAAGTTCACTATTTATTTAGCTTTCTCTTCTCCTTTGACAGAAATGAGTTCAAAACTCTGCATTTTCCAACCTTTCACTATTAGTACTCCCCACCATTAATCTGCTTTGAGGGTCCTCATTTAAGTGCCCCTCTTCTTTTATTTTCTTTGCTTCTGAACATACACTTTTTGTAAATTTTCAGATCAAAAATGTGTTCTGCTCTGATTTTTAACTGCAGCACTTTCTACAAGTTCATTTTCAGTTCTTGTGCTGACATCTCTTACAGTATTGGGTTTCTACTGATTTATCAATGGGACCAGTTTCAGGTAACATGCAGGATCCTTTTATTACCATCTAATCATGAATAATTTAGAGTCTATTTTTTAGCTTCTGTTTTAATTCCATTCTCCTGTTTTTGATTTTGGACCTCTGTAAGTGTGTCACTGTCCTGCTCTCCCTATTCTTATACTGGATTGGGTACACCCACCTGCTACTTTACCTCTTTCTTAATAGGTGTATCAGTTTTCCAAATAGGTTCATAGGTGTGTACTAGGCCAACGGCCCTGGAGTCTTTACAAGCCTAGCCCATAAAAGTGCCCTGGCATCATGCCACCGTTAGTTCCCGGTGCCTCTATCAAGTAGAGCCACTGGAATGATCCCCGGGGTGAACTTTCTATTTCCCATCCACTCATCAAGATTTCTCTTGAAAAGGGCCAGTGAGGTGCTCTGCTTGACATGTATGGGAAGTCTATTCCAGAGCATGGGCAGTCTCTGGGTTATGAACCTGTCCCTCCAGCATGTTCTGTTGATTGTGGTAATGAGGTTGAGGCCCCTGGAGCATGTGGTGCGGTGGGATTGGGATTTCTTTAGGTGCAACATTTCTAACAGGGCTGGGTCAGATATGGCTTTGTAAGTCAATCAGAGATTGCCTCTTAATAGATGATATGAGACAGAGAAAAGCTGTTTTTTTTATTTTGTCCATGTAGGGCATGTGTTTAAGGTCTAGGATCCTCTTTGTGAGGTACTTTTGTGGCCTTTCCAGCTGTTGCAGGTGTTTAGTGAGGTACATGCTAAATGGGGCATTATACTCGATGATTGGTCTAACGAGGGAAGAGTAGAGAGAGATGATGACCTTGAATGCAAAACCCTCGGTAATGAGATGTGTCACATAGAAGGACTTTCTGACCCAAGTGGCAATGTGGTGGGCGAAGGAGAGGTTGCTGTCAACCTGTGTCCCCAAATCTCTTATAACGCCTTCAGTGTTCAGTGGGCTACCATCAATGTGGTAATTAGTGGGAACTGAGTTTTTCCCAAAGGGCCTGACAACGTATTTTTTTGGTATTAAGCTTAAGGCCATGGTTTTAACACCAGTCATTGGTCTCGATGAGGCCTTTCTGTAGGATGTCTACATCATTTGGGGAGTTAATAATGGCTCCCAGCTTGCAATCATAGGTGAACTTGGTCAGCCAGAGTCCCTCTGTGTTGACCTGGACCTCTGAGAAGTAGATGCCAAACACGAGAGGACCCAGGACTGATCCCTGTGGGACTCCACTCGTGACTGGTTGGCAGTCTGACTTGGAGTCTGCTACTTTCACAATGTGGGTTCTATCTGTG
The DNA here is from genome assembly GCF_019279795.1 of Protopterus annectens. Lineage (NCBI taxonomy): Eukaryota > Metazoa > Chordata > Ceratodontiformes > Protopteridae > Protopterus > Protopterus annectens. Next base: position 889,692,525 of record NC_056730.1, on the reverse strand, counting down.
AGCCAGTTTGCAATCCACCTAGTGATATAGGGGTTGATGCCTAGTTTGGTGAGTCTATCAATAATTCCTGAGTGGGGAATGGTAACTGTATATGAACCCTTCTCCCACATCTTACAAATTGCCTTAAAATAGGGACTTCTTCCTATTATAACACATGAGCTGAGTAAGGAGCCTCATCTGTGGGATGCAGAAGTGTTCCTAGATCTGTTTAACTTTCTACATGTTCATTATTAATCTTATGCTTAAACACGTGAGCTTTTGACAAGGGTAATCATGTTTCCAGAATCTAGCAAAGGTTGAACTTCTCTCCTTTTCAAAATTATGGTTTGCTTTACTAACTTGGTTACAGTACAGTGATATTATGTTGACTCAGTAATTCTAGCTTCAGTCATATCACATTCCACAGGAGCAGTTTAATTTGTAGCATGCATATCAGATTTGAAATTTCTATTACTGGTACTACCAGAATTTCTGACATTTTCATTTTAATGTAATCACTATGATCAAACTATAGCTTTATAACATGATTTAAGATAAGCACTGGAGTTCTTAGCAATTTCTCAGCATTAAAAGTCCAGTTATGAAAGTATACAATTTGCACTTCAGACCTTACTACTAACAGTTGTGATACAATTTTCCATAATCAGTGTAATCAGTCCCTTCAGTCTCATATAACTTTTTTAACAGTTTACCTCTCAGATCAAAAGAAAAAAAAATGTTGGCACATTTTAATATGCCGTAGTTCTCTTGACTGGCATACTTTTCAAATGTTAATAAATATAACTCATAATCATCTTCTTTGCTTAACTTCTTAAGGGCAAGTAAAGTTTTGGGGGTAGCAGTTATGTTAACTATGCCCACTAATTACTCTCATCTGCTATGATTTAGACATAACACTATGATTTTGGTCCTCAGATTTAGCACTGCTCCTCCTAAATTGATTGATGTTCTTCATAAAGCCAGACCTATTTACAGGTACGTCCTTTATTAAATAAATAAACTAAGCCGGTACAAAGATTCCCTATCACAAACTATATAAGATCTAGTATATAAATGTCTGCTATTGTGATAAATAAGAAGTGCTCCTCTTTCTACCCTCTGCTATGATTGTTAAAGGCCAGTGCTATGATTCGTTTATACTGGGAAGCTGACAGGTATGGTTACAACTGCATGGGCTTCTGGTTAGTCTCTACCTTATACTTAGCTAAAGCCTTCAATAAATCTTCCATGGTTGTGGGTATAAAAGGAGTAATAGTAGTCACTCCCAACTGTAGGACAGCAACAAACATATTGTTGCCTTTACAAAGTCCACAAAAAATTATCTCAAACAGGCTAATCACTCTTCAGCAAGGGAATAACTAGTCCATGACTAAACTGCCCATGCATGTACCAGCAATGTCAAGTTTTTAAAATATATTGGAGGCAGACAATGAAATAAACACAAGTTTATTAAAAAAATTAAAGTATAGCCTGTTTGGCTTTTCACTGTCATTTTCAGATGTTTATTCGCTATTTACAATATTTGCACAGTACCTTCAATGTAAAACTGCAGTCATTAGAGGCTACTCCAATAGTTTTGTGACCCACATTTCAGTCCCACACACCCTTCCATCAAAAGATTGCAAAATAAAGTTCACAACTGTAGGCCTCAGCAAAGCTTTAATTTCACCTCTACATCAGTCACCTGATCTTCCCTAAGGCTACATCTAGCAAAGGCTCAGATGAGGTCACCCGACAACCAAGACCATGAATCTTCAAACAGAGCCTCTGTGTTGTCTCACACTGATCCTCCCCAACTGAGGAACCAGCTTCTTGTTTTTCTGTTTCCAAGTTACAACTCTTTTTTACAGAACTAATTAGAAATTATAATTCTATCTCACTAATAAGATCACTTGCCTAACTAGACTGCTGTGAGAATTTTATAGACATAAACACACACACACACACACACACACACACACACACACACACACACACTTAAAAGCATATTTCGCCATTATTCACAAAGGAATGTGCGGTCGTGAAGAGGAGATCCCTACCTTGCCACCCTTCCTAAGGAAAGCAGTTATTCCACATAGCCTTCTTTAAAAAAATAATAATTTAGGAACGTGCACATTTCCCTTGCATAAAACTGCTCAGAAAGTAATGTTCCTTCACCCATAAATGATTAAAGAAGTATGCATTCATGAAGAGGATGTTGCTGCCCAGCTACTCCCTGCAAAGAAAAACTGTTATTGTGTCTAGCCTTCTTTAAAAATAATAATTTCAGTAAGGCAGTAACACATATTAAACATCTGGCACAGGTACAGCTGGGGATTCACTTGTCTATGATGGATACCTCACTCGAAGCAGATGCTCTAACAAAGGAAATATTTGAACCTAAGACCTTTCTTTGAGAAGTGGGCAAAACATTTAATATTCTCCAAGCCACTTATAAAATTACTTGCTCACTAGGGATGATACAGCTACAACTAACTTGCTAGCAACAGACTGGTTCCTAAGTAAAAATTGTGTTTGTGGTTGAAGCCTCACTCCGTTCAGCTGTAGTAGGCAAAGCTTCACTTCACTCCCTACCCTAACCTCAGCTCATTACCTTTATATCTACTTAGACACTCCCACTTCCTGTATTGCAAGATCACTTCCTGCAAGATCACTTCCCCAAGACATTCCTTTACTTCAACTCACACTCTTCCTTTCATTCTCTATCACACTCCTTACAGTAATTAGTATCTAACTTTATATGTAAACTCCAACAGCAAATTTTCCTTACTCTATTATCAAACTTCCTGTATTAATCAACAGCTAACTCCGAACAACCTCAAACTAACACCCAACAATGTTGTCTTACAACAGTATCTACATAACATGAGCTCATTTCCTCACTCTTTTAGTGCTCTTAATAGTTACAGATACTATCCCAAGCTGAAAGTCCAAAGGGGCATAGCAATCAGTTAGCTCTTCTTCTAAATACTATATAATTCCTGCACCATTTACCATATATACTCCACATGTATAACTTATACTGATAGAAAACACTCCATCATACAAAACCATCCCCTGCAAAATGATCTCATGCTAACAATCCCAATAAAAAGAGAGCTCATAAAACTGTACTACGTTCTTATCAAACTACTACTTGTGGGAGATATATAACTAAACCCTGTCCCACCCATAAATAGTCATACTACCCAAACCACAGTTCTCCAAAATACCCCAAACCAACATGACACTCTAAATAATACAAATAACTAAAAAAAAATCACCCCATGCCATACCTTGAACCTAAATAATCACAATAGAGAATAGCTAAAAATAGCCTATCTCAGCAGTGGTAGCATTAACTACAAATGGTCAGAGCTTGAAGTATGGCTTAGAAATGAAAGTACTTACATAATGAGTTTGACAGAAACATGGTTAAACGATAACTACTGACCATCTCAATACATCAGTTCAAAATATACAATATACCTAGACAACAGGACAAGCAAAAAACAAGGTAGGGGTTGCTCAATTAATAAAGAAAAATCTACCCTCTACAGATAAAACAGTAAATCTTTCATCAGAAGTAGAAAAGAAAAATTTAAATGAATATTAATGAACACTGGACGAGCAGGACGTACCAGTATCCCACCTCTATATTGTTTACTTCCCGCCACCATCTTCTGTATTCATTCCACAAAATCTATTATAAGACATTTTCATTAAAGCATACATCACAATACATTTCTACTAAGAGATTTTAACATTAACACTACAATGTCACCAACTCATCCTGTTAAAAATTCTAATGTATCACAATTAATAGCAACTAGGCAACCATGCCACAAGACCAAACTCTTTCACAGGCAATGAATCCACACTTGTCCTTTTAATTACCAACAGTAAGGCAAAATGCAAGGAGAGTGATATATTTCCAAGTACTCTCAGTGACCACTCACAGTCCTCTCCTCCTGGTGCTTCAAATTCATAAAGAAGCCATCATGCACCATAATCTATAGGCCTATGTCAGCAAATGAACAGCACCTTCTAAATGCTCAACTACTCCCCATTGATTGGTCCAATATCTACAACTGCAAATAGCCAAACACAGACATTGAATTCATTGACTTGTTAAACGCTATACAACATTTAGTATCCTCAGTCCTAAAAAGGAGGTTAAGAAGTCAAAAATTTCCTTGGCTGACACTTGAGATTTAAAAACTACACAAATCTGGGGACTCAGCCTAGAAAGACTAGATGCAACAACCTACTAAAATAGAAATAAAATCAAAATATAATATTTTTTAAGAAAAGAGCAAAAATTGCCACCAACACAGCAAAGGCAAATGCAATATTCCTTACTAACATTCAACTTAAACAATTTTTGGAAAGAAGTAAAATCATTAAAATGTGATATTACTGTCCACAAAGCAATCTGACCTTACCTTAACAGACTTCCAAAAATTCTCTAATGAATATAGTAACTTTCTAACAGACACTATTCAAACCCTAGCTGAAGAGACTAATGAAAATCAAACTCCCAAACCAATTATTGTTACAACATAAGATTCCAAGCTCCAGTTTTTCCAGTTATATACTTTAGTAGCTTATAGCCAAGTTTTTCACTTCAAACACCTTACTCATAAAGAAATTTAAAAAAGTCATTTGGAAGTTAAATGACAAAATAGGCTCTAAACTATCCAAGCTTCACCCCTCATTCCTAAGAATATCAGCACTCCACACAACAAAGTCTCTCACACACTTTTTCAACCTCTCTCTGATAGCCTCTACTTTTCCACCACCTTTAAACATGCATATATCACACCTATATCCAAAAATCTAACCCTAGAGAATACAGTGATTACAGACCTATAGCTGACCTGTGTCATATAAACAAATCTTCAAAAATCTAATACATAAGCAAATCTGGGAACATATAAATAAATACAGACTCTCTTTTTCAATGTTTCCAAGTCTGTTGGCTTTTTAATACCTTGACAGGAATGGACCCCATTCCTAAGTCAACATATGATTAAAGTTCATGAAATTAGTATTGTTTCAATCTTTAATGTTACCCAGAATTGCTCTTTGCAGCACCCACAATGTGCCCTGTAATGACTCCTTCTGCAATTTGTATGGAGTTACATGTATTGGTAACATATCTAAATACGATTGCAGATTATTTTTTATAAGACCCATTGCTTCTACTACTGCTGGAACTGTCTGGACATCTTTGTTCCACATTGCTCTTGTTTCTGCCTGCAAATCCTGATATTTTATGACTTTATGTCTCTCTGTATGGAAGACACTGTAGTCACTGGGAAGGGTGATTTCAGTGATCACTGCTACTTTTGTCTTCTTTTCATGGACTACTATATCTATTTTTCTAGCATCTATCTTTTGAACTGCTGGTAATGGCTGATCCCATGTGATGTAAACGTCACCATTTTCTACGATGCTTTGTGGTTCATGTTTCTAGTGTTTTTCACCTACTTCAGTATTATAATGTTTGCACAATCGCCAGTGCAACAGTCTTGCCACATTATTATGCTTTTCAGTATACGGTCCTTCTGAGTCCTCTGTGACAAGTGTCATGGATTTAGAAGTTCTTTCAATACCATGGCAGCCTTATATTCAGCCAGAAACACCATCTTTAATAATATAAATGATTAAAAAATAACGGGCATTTTATTGGTATGACAGGAGCTTTCAAAACAGTTAATCATAACTCAATTCTCTATTAACTCTGTAAATTAAACTTTGGTTAGAATACTTTAACTTGGTTTAAAAGCCATCTCCAAAACTGCACTTTTCAGCTATGTGCCAGAAACTGTTTATCTACACAATGTTATATCAACATAGGAGTGCCATATGGATTCTTAATAGGGCAGGTTTTGTTTGCAGTCTTCATTAATGAGATAGCCACTGACCTTCAGTAACTTAATACTATATGCTGATGAGATTTTATTACTAGAATCATCTAAAAACTTCAGCACCCTACATTAATAACATTAAACCACTTTTAGACAAGTGTGTCACTGGAAAAACATAAACATGCTACTAATCAACCCCAAAAAGTCAAACATTATGTTTATCTGCTGGATAACTGTGTCACGTTTTCTTTAATGACTTTTTAATGTACTTCATAGGCAGTGTGGCTTTTGTTGTGCTGTAAAATGAGTTTGCACTTTTCTACATACCACAGCTGCTGGGTTTTGAACTGAACCAAACTAATGCTAAATGTAATGTTTGCATGGCCTATAGTATTTAAAAACTTTTGTGCAGAAACACTCTGATAATGCATGGCTTTTTGAGTATATAACACATTCATTCACAGTATTGTATAAACATGATATAGTTCTTTCCTTTTTAGCAGAATATTTAAATATGCTTTGTATGAGCATGGTGTAATTGTGATGTTCCAATCATATGCATAAGGGAATGGTAGATGCTTTCGTCAGGGGATATTTCTGTGCCTGATACACTATCGTCTCCTGTCTTCTTCTTCCTTTACTTCCTTCCTCCCTCCCAATCATTTCCTCCACTCTTCCTTTTTTACTTTTCGCAGTCTCCTTTCCATTTTTTCTCACAATGTAGTCTTTCATCAGTCAGTGATGATGCTGACTCCCTGTCATAAGCAGCAGAGGAAAGAAGTTCGCCCTGAACGAGTGTTTCCTCCATGGCTGCAAACATTCACATCATCAATGTCATACATCAGAAACATTTTAGGATTCAAGACCTGCCATCAGAGGAAATTTAGTCATGATGCTTTTTGAGTTATATCAAATATAATTGGGATTTATATAAAAAATAAATGTGATGTGAAACAGGGTTCGCCTATATGCTAGCATTATATGTTAATCAGCCAAGGTGATAATTTAATTACTCCAGAAACTCCACTTGTTGTTAATCTTATAGCTTTCCTCTAGCTCTGCTCCACAGGGTAGATTGGGCTTTCTTCCACACTGGCTGTTTATACTAAGCTGTGAGTTTAGAAATATATAAATGAAGCCCAAGGGGAAATATTTTGATGGTGACTGCCTAGCTTAAGGAATGGATTCTGGGTTTGCCCCCACCTCAAGAGTTTGAATACTAACCTTGTCTGGTGGTAAGTAGTTATACTGCTCATATCATTTGATAGTTACTGGAGTTCCACTGTGGTGACCCCTAACCGGGAAAAGCCGAAAGACTTTTTTTATCATTTGACAGTTACTGGTGCATAATTGGTTGAACTGTTTTTTCATTGTTGATGGTTTACTGACTTGTACTGTTATCTGCATTTTGCTTAATCTACAGAATACTATTGTCATGCTTGATTTTTGATATTTTTGTATTATTCAGTTATTGATAAGAATTAGTAAACAGCTAATGCAGGATACTTCATCACAACAGTCATGAATTACAAACTGTGGAAAGTGATTCTGGTTGGATACCTATCTATAGCTAGGCTTGTTTAATATATTTCCTTATTTGCATGTTCTGGTGCTTCTGAGCAAGCACTTCAAGATAATTCACAAATTGCTTCATTATCCAGATCCAAGGGAGTTAGATGTCTCTGTTCTATGGTTACATCGAATGTTAAGCAGTAGTGTAGCTAACATGAGGTGGGCAGCCGTCAAAGGCAAAAAGTGTTAGAGGGCATGATCAGACGATCCTGATTGCTCTTTATTAATGCATACCAGCTTTTAAATGCCAGTGTTGCATTTGTGGTCAAAGCTGAGCTCTGTTTCTCTCTGTGTGAGGTCTAACTGTAGCAATTGCTTGCTACAAATGTAGCAAGCAGTTTGCTTCAGTTTAAACTGAAGTTTGTTTTTTTATATATAAATGAAGTGCTTCAGCATTCTGTGTTCCACATGCATAAACTGAAGTATCTGCTTACTACAAATGTAGCAACCAGTTTGCAATAGTTTAAATGAAAAATAAATCTGAGTGCTGTAGCACTCTGTGGGTGGTATAAACTGTAGCAACTGTTTGCTACTAATGTAGTAAGTAGTTTACTGGGCGGCCACGGTGGTGCAGCAGTTAACGTTGCCACCTCACAGCAAGAGGTTCTCTGATTCGATCCTCAGCTGGGGTACCTTCTGTGCAGAGCCTGCTTGTTCTCCCTGTGGTCGTGTGGGTTTCCTCCAGGTGCTTTGGTTTCCTCCCACATCCCAAAGACATGTTGTAGGTGGATTGGACACTCTAAATTGGCCCTAGGTGTGAGTGGGTGCATGTGTGCCTTCTGTGGAAGGTTGGGTGCCAGGCTGGCAACTCGACACTGTAAAACTCCACTGCCAGTCATGAGCGGACAGGTGATCCACTGTGGTGACCCCTAACTAGGAAAAGCCAGAAGAAGAAGTAGTAAGCAATTTACTACACTTTAAACAGAAGTTTAATAAATTATATATATATATATATATATATATATATATATATATATATATATATATATATATATATATATATGGGTCTACTTCACTTGATTTAAATTTCATTTGACCGACACCCAATTGACCTAAATTTCATTTGACATAAACTCATTTGACTGACTTCCATTTCACCGAAATGTAAGACATAGACTTGTTGTGAGTTTTCCTTCACCTGTGACTTATTTGTGATAAAAATAATTACTGTAACTTATAGTGCTGACTGTTAGAATTCCAATAGTCATGTAGAAAGTAGTGTGGTAGTGTTTCTAAATGTTGCTTTTTCTATTTACATTTTTATGGAAAGCATCTAAAGTAATTTGGCAAATGTTTTGTGCGTTCCAAGCAGTAGTGGCAGCGTGTAGAGTACTGTAAGACAAGTTAAAGGTATATGCCCTTTTTCCTACTGTAGTGTGATCCTGGAGTTAGTATATATAGCCCCCCACCGAGTTTGGTTGTACATTGTCCCGTTTCTTTTAAGAGGGTTAGTAAGTAGTTTTTAAAGTCTGGAAAGGCTTAGTTAGTGGTGTTCCAGGTGTGCTTGTCTACGGTTTAAGATTTAGTATGTTGCAATTCAGCATTGTAAGCTGTCGGTGAAATGGGAGTCAGTCAAATGAGTTTTAGGTCAAGTGAAATTTAGGTCATTTGGGTGTCAGTCAAATGAAGTTTAGGTCAAGTGAAGTAGACCCATAAAATATATATATATATATATATATATATATATATATATATATATATATATATATATATATATATATATATATATATATATACACACATATATATATATATATATATATACATATATATATATATATATATATATATATATATATATATATATATATATACACATATATATATATATATATATATAAACATAAGTGCTTTAGAGCTTCATGTTCATTGTGCATAATTTGTAGCACATGCTTGCTACAGTTTAAAAGAACAACAGGGAAAAATAATTTTTAAGATAAATATGATCTCTGTACTGTCACATGAGTGGCATAAACTGTAGCAACTGTAAGCAGTTTGCTACAATTAAGGAAAGAGAATATATTTTTTCTCAGCTAAGGCAGGAGGAACTGGGTTGGAGTGCACAAATGCGGCTTGATTGCAAGGGAGCCCGCAGGATTTTTTGCAGGGGGGTGCAAACCCAAGCCCCGCCCGTGCAGTCCCACCCCCTCTGCAGCCCCGCCCACTCGGTCCCGCCCACACAGCCATTCCAGTGTCCCATTACTTGGCTATTTCTCCCCATTTGTCATAGACACTGTTCAAATCTCTCAGTGTGCATACTGTTTTATGCTTTACTTCTACAATGATTACAGATATCTGGATTTCATTTACAACTTTTATTTCAAATTTTATAGCACAAACACTGATAGACATTTACTAAACCTAAACAAAGCAATAGTCTTACAATGAAAACAGACTTAGCATTAAAACTTCTCTAACTTTGAAACCCACATTCACTGAAACAGCATCGAAACCCACATTCAACGAACATGCATCTGGCCAGTGGCAGGATAAGTTTACCTTTGGCCTGTTTCCAAATCATAGGCTCCTTGCACACATTTTTAGAACCATGCAAAAGTTCTTTGATTCACCTTCCTGACTGTATTAATTATACTACATAATAATTGAATTATATCCCTTGTATAATACAGCACCACTTGTTAGAGTGTGTTTTAAATTTATAGTTCTGAGCATTTTTCCTTTAAGCAATGAAACAAATCATATGAACCAATAATGACAACCTGCCCAATTCAAAACATTTCAACCATAAAGGGCCACTCAAACTTCTGTCATACAATCCACCAATATCAATCAATATGCAGAATCTCTGCAGAAGTAAAAGTCATCTGAATAATTCCACATTAAAGAGATCTGAAACCAATGAAGAGGTTGCTGCTAGAAAAAACTTTATTTCAGTGTTTCATTTACAAATTCAGTGTCTGTTGCCCTTGAAGAATAAATTGCCTAGGTTATATTAAAATAAATGGGTAAGCTGGTATATTGCAATAGGGAATGAGTGGCAAGCTGAAAAACAGGTTCATAGTTATTAGGTGTCTCATCCAAAGGAGGACATACTAAGAACTGCAGTACCATACCCCCCTTAAAATACAAATGGAACCTACAGCTTTTTGCATCAAGATGCAAGTATGCTACCTGCTGTGCTAACACTGCTTTAAAATTCTATACCACAATAAAACCATTTGCTAAACAAAACAGTTGTACATTTTAAGCAGACTCAGCATGAGCAGCAGTAACCTTTGCTTCCCTTGAAGCTCACAATTCCTTGAAAATGCACTTGACAATAAATTCCACCTGCTAGATCTAACTAGGGCATTTTTCTCTCTGACAAACACACACACACACACACACACACACACACACACACACACACACACACACACACACACACACACACAAAGTTGCTAGAATAACAGGATTTGTGTTAGAATATATTTTCTGAAGGATATCAAGTCTGAAACTCAAATGCATGTCATTTATTTAATAACTTTAATCCTTGGCTTATCCCAGTGATTTGTCAAAAACAGAATTTTTATGAGGAACAGACCAAAAATAAACAAAAAAAAACACTTTATTCAACTGCTTATACACTATTTGTGTTTCATCCTCCTACTCTATTACTTCATCTTTTTTCTTCTGCTACTTGCTGCTACTTGTTCTCTAAAGTGTGCAATTACATCTTTTCTGTTGCATTTATTACTGCATGTTTATAGCCTGTTGAAATTGTAAGTGTTAATCTAAGCCTCTTAGTTTTGGTTTAAGTACTTGGGCTTTAGGCCTACCTGTTAGGTCTCCCTGGCCTTTCTCCCTCAGATTCTGACAAATATGGATGGACAATTTCTTATGGTTTCTCCCGCTAGCCTGGTTGGTATGGGCATCCTGAGACAGTGTAGCAACTGCCTCATGTATATGGACAACCATCTACTGCTACCACCCAAGGACACAATTTATGAGATATGTAATTACATTAAGAACCTAGAGTGTATGTTCTCTCCCTCACATGCCAGTATATCTGGCACTGAGAAGGTTGTCAGTACAATCAGCACACCTCAAACACCACCCACAACTACACAACACACACCAACATATGCAAAGGTTCTCAACATAAACAAACCCAAACAAAGGAGATGTCGGAGGCAAAAACACACCAACTCCACATCCCTCCACACCAAATACCATGCATATTCCACACACCTGTGTCTCGCAACCACTAAGGCCTAACCATAAACCCAACATATTAGTCATATGAGACTCCATTGTGAGACACAAAGATGCGCCTCTCACCAGGCTGGATAAGGAGAAAGTCATGGTTAGTTGTTTGTCAGGTGTCAGAATCTGCCATATCACACATGCACTCATGTCTCTCAACAAGTACTGTTATGACTATCATAGTCCATGTTGGCGTGAACGACTTGAGATGTACCATCCTAGACTATTGAAGAGAGAGACATGATTGAGCTCGCTGAATATGTGTCCCAGGCAGGTATGACCCTAGCCTTAAGCAGCATTCTACCGTCACCCAGAATGATGCCTCGATACAAACAGAAAATAATTGATTTTAACAATTGGCTTAGTTTCTGGTGTCATTCCAGGGGGATCTAGTACCTGTCAGCCGGGGAATATATGACTGACAGACCACAATGCTTTGCTAGAGATGGCCTGCATCTGTCCCACTTGGGCTTCAGGCTTCTGGCAAAGGCCCTTGTCTCCCCTATAGTGCCTTTTTTAGGAAAAGTCATGAGGTTGATGCTACCAACATAAAACATTTCAACAAAATGCAAATTAAAGGTCATGCTGCTAAATGCTAGGAGTCTAAACATGAAACTGCACTTATTGCAAACATTCTTAACCCTGGAAGATGCTGACATCTGTGCAGTCACAGAAACCTGATTCAAAGCTGCGAAGAGAAACCCAGCCTTACCCGGTTTCTCAACCTATCATACATTCAGACCCCAAACTGTGGGCAGCAAAGCCAAAGGAAGTGGAGTTTCAATATATATTATATATATATATATATATATATATATATATTAAGTATGACACACAGGAGACACTCCAGGTGCAGTTAACCATTGACAAGACCCCTATTCAAATCATAGCTAGCTACAAGCCCCCAAATTTGACTCAAGATGCCCACTCCACCTATCTACACCTCTTCAAATCTATCATGATTCAACCTTTTACCCTGATTTTGGGTGACTTTAACTACCCAACCATAGATTGGAAAAATTACTCATGCCAGAACACAAATGCCCCGAGATTCCTCGATTTTATCAATGCAAATGCTTTGGAACAGCTAGTCAATACCCCAATAAGAGGTGATACTATCTTGGACTTGGTATTAACCAGCATGAGTAACCACTGCAGCACCCCCTGCAGTATCATCCTCCCTGGCAAGATCCAACCATAAAGCAGTCACTTTCGAAGTCACCATCTCCCCTGACCCCCTCTAACTAGGGTCAAACAAAAAGACTTTTCCAAAGCTGATTATAATTTCCTGAGGAATGGTATAAACAGTTTCACAGCCTCCTTCCCCTCTGTAGGAACTGGCACCAATATCCAAATCTATACCAAAGTACTATATGAGCATTTATATAGACGCATGGAATCAGGAATATCCAACAGGACAAAATCATCCTTTGCAAGGAAGAGTAAACCTGTCTGGTGGGCATCTGCAATAAAGTATATAACAAAAGGAAAAAAATTGCAGTCTAGGACCAAGAAGGAGCAGGTGCCCAATTGGAAGCAATCTCTCCTTAGCCTGAACAAGCAAATAAGAACATTAGTGAAATCCTGTAAAGCCAACTTAGACTTCAAATTGGCCACATCTACTAGAGACAATCATAAGGCCTTCTTCACATATGTCTGCAATCTCAAAGGAAGCACCCAGATCTGTTCATAACTGGTGGAGGCCGAGTGGAGGACTGCCACTGTCATCCCTTTACACAAAGGTGAAGTGTCCACCGATCCGGGAAATTATAGCCCCAACAGCCTAACTAGCCTGATCTGCAAGACCATGGAATGGATTATCATGGACTTCATTAACAGGGACATTGCCAACCTCCAAACACTCGACCCCACACAGTTTGGCATTGTCAAGGGGAGGTCATGTCTGTTAAATCTGGTTGACTTTGAAACAGTCACCAAAGCATTGGATAAGAGGAAGATGGTGCACACCACCTACCTTGACCTGGCCAAAGCCTTTGACACTATTCCCCACTCGAGCATAATAGATAAACTCTCTCAACTAGGCATCATTCCGTATGTTACCAGATGGGTAGTAAACTGGCTCACTGATAGAACCCACCTAATCAAAATAGGGGAAGCCACCTCAAGCAGTAGACCTGAAATGAGCAGCATACCCCAGGGTATTGGTCTTGGGGCCTCTGTTATTTGGGATATAATTCTCTGAGATGCAGGCCAAAACCAGTGGGCTGTGGCTGACCAAGTTTGCTGATGATTGCAAGCTGGGAGCAGTTATCAATTCCCCAAGTGATGTGGATGTCCTCCAAGAGGGTCTCACCCAAACAAATGACTGGTGCCAGAAACATGGTCTCAGGCTGAATGCCAAAAAATGTATCATCATCCCCTTTGGGGAAAGTGACGTCACCACATATCACATTAATAACAACGTCCTAAGCATGCAATCAGTTGTGAGGGATTTGGGCACCCAGGTTGATAGCAACCTGACTTTTGACCACCATGTTGCTTCCGTTGTATGGAAATCTTTCTACATGGCCCACCTCATAAGTAAGGGTATCTCATCCAGAGACAAGGAGGTCATAACATCCCTGTATTCTTTTCTTATAAGGCCAATTACTGAGTACAATGCCCCCTTCAGAATGTACTTTACAAAGCACATGCAGCAGCTGGGGAGACCACAGAGGTTCCTCAACAGGAGAATCTAGGGCATAAATACCCCTGTCCAGCACTGATTACCTGAAGGCCATATCTGAGTATTCAGTCTCCTACAGGCTGCTGACAAAGGATCTTTGCCTGGCTTACAGGACTTCCTTAGACCCAGCCTTGATGGATCTGTGTAACATGTGCAAAACAAACAGGAGAAACACTAAAACACTATATCGAAGCATCTGAACTTTGTTTTGATATAAACAGGATGTACTGGAGACAGTTGTGTGTCCCAAAGGATCCTTGCAATATGGAATAGGCTCCCATCCATATAAAACAGAGTTCATCCCTGACCCCATTCAAAGAAAACCTTAACAACTGGATGGAAAATTGTAAATTTGCCCCCAGTCTGGCCCCATGTCCTTATGGACAAAGGCCATCAATAAGCAAAGTATTATCCTAACTAACACCCCCTCCCAAAATTCCTTAGTTACCTTGCTACTAATGCCCCTCCCATATACAATGATGATACTTGCAATACAAATTAATTGAGGTGTGCAGCTAGGCGTGTAAGGGCCCTAGTGGTCATTAGGCTAGTAACAATTTAGGAACCTATAACTATAATGCGTTGTGTATCACTATTAAAACTGTAGTCTCTTCTTGGAAACCAGAAATGCACTGTAGAGTACAAAATGGTGGAAGAGGTCTGCATGAGCAATTTGTGTGTGTGTGTGTGTGTGCGGGGCAGGGTCATGAAAGAGAAAATGTTTATAAACAGTCTGCAGGACACACCAAGTTCTTATTTTCTACAAACATGCAGCAGCAGAACTGAATTCTGTAAAGGACTCAACTGTCCAGCTTGACTGAGGTGTATGAATAGGTTATTACTGATGATGCTAGTAATCTGAAGCACACAGATGAAATGGATTTCAGCAATACTTTATCACCTTTTGGTAAGGAAATTAAATGTTGTGGAACAGGACTCAAATTTGTCTAATAGCCATGTCATTGTTTTATAATGAGCAATGCAGACCATCTTGTCTTTGAGACAGTGGGTCAGCTCTTTCCATTTACACAGATATTGAAAGAGCATGAGAGTTTACCACAATTTGTTCACAAAGGTACAGTGGACTGGTAAAAGGCATACTTCCATTTCTAGTATGTCTTCTGGGAGTTACTGCGAAAATACAGACTCCCAAGACTGCTCCTTTATGAGTTTCAGCATCTGTGTTTCAGGAGAAAGTATTATAACCATATTCAGAGTACTGAGAATAATGTATTACAGGTGGGCACAATATTTCAGCAAGGCTGTGTTTCATATACACTCTATGGTATGATTTTCATGCACAGAATATCAAGGTTTAGACAAAATCTGAAGACTATCCCACTTGGGATCATGAGGGTCATACTTTCATTGTATGCAGACGAAGCTTCTCTTTAGCTTTCAATGACTTTGATGCCCTCTGTGCCCTGGAGTAGGTGGTATAACAGTAAACACCTCTAAATCAGAGGTCACTGCTCTCTTATCTAAAACTGTAGATTTTTCTCTGTGTGTGGAGACAGGGATGTAACTATGTCAAGTAGCAGAATTTAAGTGTTGTGTGTTATTCACAAGTAGGGGCAGCCATGGTGGTACAGTAGTTAGCATCGCTGCCTCACAGCAAGAGGTTCTCCAGTTCAATCCTCGGCTGGGGTGCCTTCTGTGTAGAGTCTGCATGTCCTCCCTGTGGTCATGTGGGTTTCCGGTGCTCCAGCCTCCCACATCCCAAAGACATGCTGTAGGTGGAATGGACACTAAATTGGCCCTAGGCGTGAGTGTGTGCATGTGTGTGCCTTCTGTGGAAGGTTGGGTGCTGGGCTGGCAACTCAACACCGTAAAACTCCACTGCCAATCACAAGGGACAGGTGATACGCTATGGCGACCCCTAACCAGGAAAAGCTGAAAGAAGAAGAAAGTGTTATTCAAGTAGAGTTAGAGAGAATGAGTAGAAAGTTTCAGAACTGCAGGCATTTTATCAGACTATGGGGCAACAACACATGCTAACTGGTAACACAAAATTGTTAGTTTACAGACCTGATTATAATCACTCAACAAAGGTCATACAAAGGTCATAATCATGGACTAGTCACTGAAGCAATGAGATACTGGAGGAAAAGATTGCAAAATGAGCTTTTTGTGCATGGTAGCTTGTTAAATTCTCAGTGATAAACATTTTAGAGGACCTTGAAGTACACAGCCTGTTGTACCTTGGATTAAGAGGAGTGCTCTAGGTAGGCCCAAGACATGCTAGTTAGATTATACCTTCAGTTTTCCTGGGAATGTTTAAGGATTATATAGAATGAGCTACAGAATATTGCAGGAGACGGGGAAGTTTACTTTGCCTCCTCATCTTGTTACCATTTAAGTCCGTACTAGAATAATAGTTTAGAAAATGGATTAAAGATAAAATGATGGCATATCTACAGGAAATAAAGAAAAGTAAACATACTGAGGAAGGGCCTGTACCCTCTCCCTACAAGCTGAAACAAACAACACGATATTTCATGGGTAACAAATATTAAAAAGATTCCAGAAGCATAGCTAGGGTAATAGACCAGAGAAACATTATGGTCGCTGTCCCAATATATAGGACTCTATTGTTTCCATATCTGGATTACCACATCCAGGATTTGAAACAACATGACAAACAGATGTTTGGCAGTTATGTAGCGAGTAACAAAGATTCACAAATACAGAAAGACAAGTTCATGAGAAAGTACTCAGCAAGTTTGCTGTTAAACAAATTACAAAAGATAACCTAAATAAGAAATTGTCTAATGAATACTTTCACACTGATATGAAATAGCAGTAAAGTAGAAAATGGTGCAGGCATTTCACTTTGAAGGTCTGACTTCAAGCATGAATTAAGAAAATACTATTGAGAAGTCTGGTCTCTGGAAATTTTCCGTGGAATGGGCAATTGCAGAGTATATGTGAGCCTTAAAAGTGCACATCTAAGGAGGAAAAGGAGGGTTTTTTTAATGATGAGGTGTAACCATATGTCAGACTGAGAAAAAAAAAAAAACAAGAGTCAAAAACCACAAAATTAAAAACAAATCGGCATTATGAAGACGCTGCGTGAATAGCAAATAAGTGTAGATACCTACTGGAACATGAGACAAATTTAAAGTGGAGAGCTAAATACTCGACTTCCATAACTGTATAATAATGCTTTTGTAAACCATGTTGAATATCACGTGTTGCCTACAAAAACAGAGTTAGTCTGTACAGTCTGGTGATTAGACTGAAACTTTAGAGTGCACAAGAAATGCCTAAATCTTGCTTTGACTTCATAAAATGTCACTGATGCAGCACAGCTCCAAGCAAAACAGTCTTTATGGTGTTAGAAACAAGCCACATAACTACAGCAATAAAAAATATTCAAAATAAATAAGCAGCAATTATATGAAAAAAAAAGCAAGTACCTTGATGGCAGACCTGTGGAAGGCCATTTCCAAGGCTGGAATACCATGCAAGTAAACCACTAAAGATTTTTTTAATCAGGAACAAAGCCCATATAAACACAAGCCAAGCAAGAGACTATGGTTCACCCTTAACCACCCCCAAACTAATTTAGCTGTCTGAGGTAGCCAAATAGTACGCTATAAAGTAAAATATTTCACATCACTCCTACCTTTGTGGAATCCCTCTCTGCTCCTGAAACAGCTTGCTTGCTCCGATTTTAATGGCAATACCCTCTTCCTGGACACAACACGGCATCACTGCTGGCGCCCATCTAGAATTCAAATTACACGCGCGAATGCGGAAGATAAAGACGTAAACCATCCGCACATATGGCAAAGACGAAAACCAGTCGCAAGCACTTCCATTTGTATGACCGGACGCAAAGGGAGTTCTTAAAGAAGAACGCCCTTAATTTACTTCTAATTGAAAAAAAAATAATAATAATAATCTCCTCACCAGCCAATTCCAGGGGGGGTGCAAGTGCACCCCCTTGCACCTACCTGCGGGTGCCCTTGCTTGATTGGCTACTGCACTAAGTACCAGATCATAGACTTTTTTTAATTGCTTCTGTCGTGTGGAGGTGTTGAGTGGGATGCAGAAGTAGTTGGTTGGTTGGCTTCTGCTTTTCAGGACTAGCAGCCAGCTACCAGATCGCAGAGCTTTGATGAATGATGTTAAGGGGTGCCAGATCAGGGAATGGGTTCCAGCTCTGGATGACTCAGCTATGCCTCTAATATTAAGGGTCCTAAGGCACCCTTAAAGTGAAGTTAGTATAGAGAATTAAAACTGTTAGCTGTTAATAAGCTGCTTCCTGTGCCCAGAGTACAGATTCCTTCCACCTTCATTTCCCAGCTGTGTGACTATGAGCAAATTACTTAAGCAGAAAGTACTCCCGGGTCACCCCTAAAAAGGGAGAGTTTTTATGGGAGCTGGAACCATAGAGCCAGGGGGAGGAGGAGCCCCCCCACTTTTACAGCTACAAGACCTGTCGTGACAAATTAATGAAGTAGAGTTTTCACGCTAACTTGGATTCGCGAGTGGAAGTTAAACTAACAACAGGTAGTATACTTGCTTTTGATGCAGAAGGCTGTGGGTACTACTCCCACAGTATGCAGATGGATCGCTGATACTGTACTGTGTTGTACTTTAATGGGAGTGGATGCTGCAGTCCTGTGAATGTCCTCCTTTGGAGAAGTTACCTAGTAACTATGAACCCATTATCAGCTTGCCATCCATTCCCCATTGCAAAATTACTAGCTTATCATTTTTTAATGTAACATAGGCAATTTATTCTTCAAGGGCAACAGGCACTTTATTTGTAGATGAAACAATGAAATATAAAATTGTTTGCTAGTAGCAATCTCTTCATTAGTTACAGATCCCTTTAATGTGGAATTATTTAAATGACTTACTTTTGCAGAGATTTTGCATATTTACTGATACTGGTGGATTGTAATGACAGAAGTTTGAGTGGCCTTTTATGGTTGAGATTTTCTGAAATGGGTAGTTTTGTCATTATTGGTTCATACATTTTGTTTCATTGCTTACTAGAAGACAGTTCCAAACTACAAATTTAAAACACATTCTAACAAGTGATGCTGTATTGTACAAGGAATATTAATTTAATACAATCAGGTTAATACAGTCAGGAATGTGAATCAAAGAATGTATACATGTATGCTTACTCACAGGAAGCAGAAGATCAAAACAGGGGAAGAGACCAGTCACCAATGGAGTCCCCCAGGGTTTGGTGCTGATACTTTTTCTGTTTGGCATATACATCTCAAAAGTAAAAGGAAATACCAAAGGGCTTTGGCCGACTAAGTTTGAGATGAGTACAAGCTAGGAGCAGTTATTGAATCCCCAGATGACCTAACCATCATGCAGGAAGGTTTGTCTCAAACAATAACTGGTGCCAGAATCATGAATGAAAACTAAACTCCAAGAAATACATTATCACATCCTTTGGGAAGTCATCTACTCCAGGGAACTGCCAAATTGACAATGCCTCCTGAAAACTGACCCA
Source organism: Protopterus annectens (assembly GCF_019279795.1). Taxonomy (NCBI): domain Eukaryota; kingdom Metazoa; phylum Chordata; order Ceratodontiformes; family Protopteridae; genus Protopterus; species Protopterus annectens. Next base: position 889,672,724 of record NC_056730.1, on the reverse strand, counting down.
GTTATTTGCATTTGGGAACTTGTGTGTACAGTGGCCTAACTTTTGACCAACATATGCCAAGAGTCATAAGAAAGTCTTTCTATATTGCACTGCTTATAAACAAACTGATTGTGACTAGATCTAGAGATGTTATTTTCCCCCTTTACAAAGCCCTCATTAGGTCAATCATTTTGTATAATGCCCACTTTGGCATGTATCTGTCCAGACCCATGCAACACTTGGAATACCCACAGAGATACCTTACTAAAAGTATGCAAGTCCTAAACAATAGGTCTTGCATGGACCACCTTAAAGATTTATCACTTTACTCAGTATCCTACCAGATGACGTGTCTGGTATACAAGGCATCCTCTGACCTAATACAGATGGACCTACTGAACATTAACAAGTCAAATGGCATCAGAAATACTCAGTTCAGGTATCTAAACTGAATGTTGTGGAGAGATGGATATATATCCAGAACAGACTATCCATTCAATTAAAACAAAGCTCATCCCTGTCCATATTCAAATGCAACTTGGATCTAAGGATGGGTAATAGAAAATGTACTCCAGGATTTTACCTCGTGCCACTAATGGATAGAAGCAGTTCCTAAATGCTGCATCCCTTACATGGGTCCCCTCAAATTATGTATAGTGTGATCACATTTATTCTCACTAGGGCTAATATACAATTATCAGCCATGGGATAGGTAAGACCAATCAGGAAATGTTAATTCAAGCACTAAAATGGAAATTGGCTAAGCTTAAAATGTCCTCCAAGTGAACCTATGTTGTGGTAGTAAATATTTAAAAAAAAATAGCCCTTTTTAGATCACTAAGTGCCCCTATCACCCTCTAACCCCCAGTCTTCAACAGCTTCCAGCGCCTCTGGAGAGTTTATCCAATGGGGACACCCAGTCAAAAAATACACACATTAAAAAAAAAAAAAATATATATATATATATATATATATATATATATATATATATATATATATATATATATTCTTTAACTCAGATTAAGCAGGTTAACATATAAGTATGCCTGTTTCAAGAAACTAAGTTCTGAAAGGGAGCAGTTGATAAAATCCTGAAATATTGCTGGTGCCAAGGCATAGACACATGAAGCCTTGACTATAGTGCATGTGACCTGTGTTTGATTAATTGCATGGTCACCGGAGGGGCAAGGTGGATAGTACAGGCTTGACTTATGCCAGCTCAATCAGCCTGGGGGTAGAGAGGTTGTAAGGTGTGCCATATTAACAATTAACAATGCCTATGCCAGCTCAATCAGCCTGGGGGTAGAGAGGTTGTAAGGTGTGCCATATTAACAATTAACAATGCCTACTGGTGGGTGGACACTTTCTGGTGGAAGAGGCCAGGCAATCTCATGATGCTGAATGGTATGTGTGCTGCTGAGTCAGGTATGTAGACGTGCATGGGTTCTATCCCCTCTAGTTATCCATTGCAGGTACGCACAACGCATACTAAAGAGGGCTTCAGTGACATGGGATAAAGAGATGTATAGAACCAACATGTGGCCTGCTCCCTAATGCCTGAGTCTGACCTTCCAGGGAATACATGGTCTGATAAGCCCCCATTTCCCAGAGAAAAATTAATGGGTGATTGGATGCTTCCCAATCCAGTGATGTCTGTCTGTCACCCTGGAAGGAACAACTGAACCAGTGGGGCATAGGAAGGGAAGCTATGGAGTAAATCCCATGCAGGACATAATAAGGAATCCAGAAATACTGGAAGGGCTTTGGCATGGCAAGCTTAGCCTATTCCTCCTGTGCGAAGACAAAATGAATAGCTTTATTGTATATCTTCTCAGTATGGTCCATGCTGAAGTTGTGGTCAGTCTCTTATGCTAGATGAACTGCACTGTGAACAGTTATGCCTCTAGTGAAATTATGGTAAGCAATTATTACTGAGATAACGTGAATAACACAACTCTTTCAGATTTTTTTGGAAAGCTGAAAAGGTAGATGTTTATTTATATATTGAGTTGCTTTCAGTATAGCGATGGACAGAATCTCTGCAGGCATGGCCCTCCAACAAAGAGTTGTTAAGCACATGAATTCCCTTATTGTTGAACACAGTCTTCTTGAGGTTTGGTGAATCTTGCATCCCTCTCTGAAGGACTTCCTATACATAGCCCTTGCAGTTCAGCAGCAAAGTAGGCTAGATTACAGGGTAAATAACAGCCAGTTGGTGATTAAAGATCTGATCTGTTAATGAGCTGCTCCCTGTAGTCAAGGGTACACAATTTGATCCCACCCACCTCCATTTGCTTACACTTAGCAAGTCACTTAATCACGCAATGCTCCTGGGTTGCCCATGAATGAGGACATTTTGTCCAGTGGATTTACTGACCTGACAGATAAAATAAAAAAAAAAAAATTTTGGCTTCCATCTCTCAGAGTGGTGTATGTCACAACTGGAATGTTTGAATGCAATATCCGGACTCCTTTCTCCCTAACTCAAGGTTTATTCATCAACTACTGAAAGAGAGAACTATGGTCTGGAGGATAGATCAGTGGCCTGTTCATTTTTGTGAAGCCTGGAACTTTCTGGAAGTATTACTTTTACATTGCTGGGATTTTTTTTTTATAATCAGAACTTAAAAGGTGCATTGTGCAGATTAAAGGGAAATGAAGAATGGCAGGCTACATTAGGCAAGAAAAAAAACATAGAGGCTACAATGCCATCACTAGATAAACTATATAAGGTAGGTCAGAGTGCAGACCACACACCTTCAGGAAAACTTAAATACTCCCATATGTTACTGCCATTTGAAGAGATACACAAAGTTGGGTGAGGATACATGTTTTTTTACAGAACTGCAGGGTGTTCCTGCCCTAAATTACTCACCTTTAAGCTAAAGGAAAGGAAGAAGGAGTTTGTCATTAATGTCATCTGGTGTATCATAAGCCTGAAGTGTTATTAATGAACGTATGCAGGGGGTTATCTGAAATTGCATCTTTCTTAGACTCTACAAGGTGACAGTAGATTAATATATTTATTCATCTCTGAATCATCTACAAGTCCTTTGTGGACCCCCATGAGAACTCAGCAGATCCCTACAATTGTCTGAGGTGGTAGCAGGTACAGACTCACTGGCCTTAGGCAAAGTACCTAATCTAGATGATGGAATTAAAGTAAGCTGCTGTAAAAAATGTAAAGGTGTCGGCCACATATCTGCTTCAGTTGTTTCATGTTGTGAAAGACCATGTGTCTTTCCTTTCACCCCCCCCAGGATTGAAGATACTTCTTAATTTCTCAAAGCAAGGACATAACCACTAAGTTCCCTAAATTATAAGCCAATTAAGTAATTGCCAGAGGTAATGAAAATTCATGATAGAATAATGGTGCAATGCTCATAGAAGCATATTCTGAGTTTAATTTCCTTTCTTAATAGAGTTTTGTTAAGTTGTGGAAGGAGAGGCGTCTGGACCTCACAAAACTTTGGAAGAATTTGGAAAAAATTGATGACAGACAGTGAAAACTAAGAGTGACCATGGGCTTGGGCTTTCAGGAGTCCTTTGACTCAGCTGAGTGAAACTTCTCGTGGAAGGCAATAGCAGGTTGTGACATCATGGGCCCTTTACTACCCAAAGTCAGTTACTACATAAGAAGCCAAAGTAACTGCCTGTGGATAGCACTCTCAAACCTTTTGGCTTGATAATGTATTCATAATGTTCAGAGGAATACAGATAATAATATCCATCACCATGACCCTCTTGCAACATTGTCTTGGTGAGTGGAGAGATGTATATTATGCATGACCCATCCACAGCTCCATTTACAACCTCTGTTGGATACTATTTACCAGTTTTCTGGGTTTTTTTTCTGGACTGTTTCTGAATGTTGGGAAATTAGTCCTCCTTCCCCTGAATACTGTTTGTGTGAGGATGTAATCTCTAATTAGTATTCCTTACTTCATGTGGGTGTATCAGTTTGTGTTTGTATGAGGGAGCAAAATGTCTAAAAATCAGGGTAAGTGTTTAGACTCCAGCTTTTAAGAGAACTTGAAAATTGACTTCAGCAATGGGACAGATTAAAGCTTTCATTTCTGTGTAAAATTCAGACTTTTAAGATGATGGCACTTCTTAGGGTTTTAATTTTGATCAGGCACCTTCCACATGCCATACCTCTCAACTGTACAGATTTTCGCAAAGTGTCCAGATTTTTACCTCAGATATTTGGTCTTCTCCTCATAAAATCTGTGGTTTTCTGACAAATCACAGTGGATTGAAGCCACTAAATAATGACCAAATAATTACATATATTTGAGTTTCAGAGTTCATATTCTTCAGAAAATGCATGCTAACACAAATCCTCTTATTCTAGCAGCTTTCTAAGTTACGCTATTATTTTGCATTACAATAACCTGACTGAGTTTAGTAAACATTATTAATAGATGTTGGGATGTTTCTTTTGAACAAGAGACAAAGGAAAAACTTGGGTTAAAACCCCAAACAGTGTATAGTTGGGGCAAAAACATTAAAAACATTCTGGAAGGACATAGTGACAGAAACAAACAAATGGGCTACAGGTCACTAATGTTTAAATGTGGGGCTTGCAGTTTCTGCAAGTTCATTAATGATGGCCCTTATGTTTCAATGGCCAGTTGTAACCTTTTCTTAATATGCCCTGGAAAATGCAACTGTAACTCAAGCATGGTGGTTTATTTAGCAACCTGTACATCCCACCCTGGGTTCTACGTGGGTAAAATAGAATTAGTGAGCACCTTAGAGCAATCAAAAACAAAAATGTACACAATGCTCTCTATCTTCACAGTACTAAATGTACTAATTTTAAAAGGCATTCTACTTGTATGTTTTATGAGAGTGAAGCTATTACATTAGCAGTATTTCTTAGTAGTTCTCAGCTTGCTAATAAAACTGACTGTTGTAGCCTTGTGTCCCCCTCCCCCCGCTAGTACAGTAATCCTGACTGTCCAATAGACAGTTTACATTTAATTCATATCCCTGTGACTAAATTAACCATCAAGCAGCCCTCTCAGTGCTTTCTGCCTTAGTTTGTATCACTTGGAGGCCCACCTGTTTATTTGCATCTCTATACATTCCCCTTCATTGCTAATGTATCTCCCTACTCTAATCTGTGCACAAACTGGTTACTAATCAGCAAGTCAATGTGAAGACACACTCCCAAACTTAAACTTTGCTGTCTCTTCTCTCCTTCACTTTACAGGTAGTTTGAATTATTACTTACCCTCTCTGAGGCCTTCACTGATTTCCACTGATTGCCTCTCTGGCTTCTTTGCATTCCACCTGGTTTACACCCCTTGGCTATCTCCCTCCCCCAATACAAAGTCTATATTAGAATCCTGCTGAGCATGGAGCCATCTTTAAATTTCTAGTCTCCCACCAGGACACAAGTGCTCCTCAGCAATTACATTCTGCTTGCCGGTAAGCCATTAGACCTCAGGAATTTGTTTTAAAAGTGTTCAGATTTGTAAAGTAATACTTACTTTTTCTTTTGTCTTGGTTGGCTCTGCCCTACTCCGTTGCCGCTAACGCCGGGCTCTCTCCACTCCCTTGCCCCCCACTGCCTCCCCCACTACCTCTACATTTATAGTAATCACAGCCACACCCACAGCTCACCCTCACATCATCTCCACCAATCACAGCTCCTCAAGTCATATCACATTATACCACACCAACTTGCTCCACACAAAATACTCCCAATCACTCTCATTCCCACTAGGCATTTTTTACATCATCCACACTACTTCCCCATCCACATATAGTGCAACCCTATAATTCCTATTCAGACCACCCACCTAGAAACAACTTAAACTTTATAACCATGACTATCACGCAACTAAGTCTAGTCTGTCTTCTCATAATTCTCATAATTCTTTACAACACCACAAGTTATCACTCTAACAATATACCTAAACTTAGTAGCACAACACTGCATTATGCACTCCCGTATACAGACACCACACATTATAATAATATCTGCCCACAGTTATTCAAGAACTACATAACGGACCAATTCAGGACTAAACACATATGCTCTCATTCCTACTCCAAAAAAACACAATACTTTCTCACACTCCTCACCAAACTCCAACATCTGTATAACCATTTTAACTCCAGGCTCACCATAAGTGAGGATATCCACCCCAACCCAGGCCCAAATCCATCATGTCCAACTCAAACTGCTCCAACACAAATGTCAGAACATAACATCCCCACTTTCTTCATCCCTGGGCAAATCAACAACAGCAGCAAAACCAACCATCTTTTAATGCTAAATATTAATATTAGAAGTATCAAAAATAAAATACCTGAACTCCAGGCCACAATAGCACACTACTCCCCAGATATAGTTGCTTTAACAGAAACCTGGCTAAATAAAAACATAGCTAACTCAGAAGTTCTCCCTACCAGCTACAATATCATTAGACAAGACAGACCACTTCGTAAAGGGGGTGGAACTGCTTTACTGTACAAGTCAAACTTAACTGTCCATCAGTTATCAAACTCCTACCCCTTCCCCAATAATTGGGACATACTTATCTCACAACTTCAACTTCACCCTAAAAAGGTCATCACCACAATTGTGATCTATATTCCACCTGGTAATACACCTGCTAGCCTTGAAGACTTCTTATCCTGGTGTTCTTCCACATGCTTACAAGAAACCCTTATTCTGGGGGACTTCAACCTAGATTGGTTCACCTGTATATCAGAACCACCAAGTAATCTAATAAATCTCCATGGCTACCAGCAGCTAGTCCAAATTCCAACTAGATGTGATAAAAAATCTAAAATGGAATCCATTCTTGACTGGGTCCTAACTAACAACCCCACATTGTACCCTCACACAGGCAGTCTCCCAGACACCTTAAGTGACCACAACATAACATACTTTATACGTAGTAGAACAAGCATATGCAAAACCACTAACTATATATCCACTAGAAACACAAAAAATTCTCTCCTGAGGTCCTCAACATTTTACTCTGTAACTGTGACTGGACCCCCCTAAAAACCCTCCCACTTGACCAGGCTATAGCATATTTCAACAAAACATTTCTACAACACCTAGACACTATTGCTCCATTGCGCAAAATCAAGGTTAGAACCTCTACAAACCCCTGGCTCAGTAAACAAACCAAACAAATCCTCAAGTCCAGAGACACTGCCTGGCTTTACTATCAAAAAAACAAAGAAATACAAAGCCTAACTAAGTACCAAGAACTGCGCAATCGTGCAAAAAAATGCATTAGGCTGGACAAAAAAATCCTACTGGCTTGAAGTCACTAAATAATGACCAAATAATGACACATATTTGAGTTTCAGAGTTCATATTCTTCAGAAAATGCATGCTAACACAAATCCTCTTATTTTAACACCTTTCTAAGTTTATAAGAGCAATATTTAAAACCCATCCCTTCTTTTGGGCCCTTGTCCCCCCATTATTTTTGACTATGTCCAGATTTCTTGCATTAAAAGGTCGAGAGGTATGCATGTCACTAGTTCAACAAAAGTGCAATAATTTCAAAAACTGTTGTTCCAATATTTGTGTGATGTAGACCTTTTGAGAGTTGCTAGGAAAAAGTTAATTGCAGCAATAAAGGTACTAACTTTCTACAAATATGCCCTAACAACAGTGTAAAATCAATTGCTGAGATCCAGGTGTTCACCAAGGCCTGTTTGGCTGATGATTCAACTGAAGGTAATATGCTAAGATAAGCTATGGTGGACGAGGGCTGACAGAAGGATATGGGATGTATGGGGCTTGAGAGGTGGTTGGAGCAGCATATGGCACAGAACGCATTGCCCAGTGTGTCTCTGTACAGTAGCTAGAATGTTTGTGTTATACATTTTTCAGAGAGACAAAAAAGCCATTGCACTGGTTTTTATGTAAAGAGATGGGCTTTATTTCCTGGGAAGATCTACATAATCATCAGAATGGCAGGTTTAACGACTTTCTGGAATATGCAGTAGGGAAACAGACCTTTAAGCAGGAGTTGTGGTAATACCTTCAACTTCATTTTTTTGGATGAAAATCCTTCAAAGGAATACAGGCTCCATGTAAAAGCAATGGCCAATCAGCCCAAATGCAGAAGTCCTGCAGTCCTTCAAGTCTTGAATGATCATCAGTCTATTGTAGCTTATGTCAGCACCAGAAACAACAGTTCAAACATAGTCAGGGAACATGCAAGCAACTTCTAGGCTGTAGTTTTGAGGGAAAGGACTGGCGTCATGCACTGTTGTCTTAGACAAGGTATAGTGTGGCTATCTAATCCCCTTTTGCCCAGTGCAATCTGATATGCATGTGGCAGTGTGCCCCTTCTATGCAACAGAAGCAGCAGTGGGTGAAGGAAGATAAACGTTGGAGATATCATTAAAGTTCAGTGGACTATTTTCACATAGTCTGGTCAAATCCATTAATCAAATTAGGGTAGGAAAGAACCTAAGAGTGCAGCAACAAGGGTTGTACAGCACATTTCTAATAACCAGTTTCACTTGCTACTTCTTTGACTGTTGAATATTCCAGCAGAAAGTATAGTTGTGTAAGCAAACGTAACATAACAGTGTATGTTTGAATGATCACTCCTGCAGTAGCCTTAGCTATGTGGGGTTATATCCTGCCCAGGATATATCAGCCAGCCACCTTCCACAGCTTCAGGGCACCTTCCATGCACTCAAAACATTAGACAATGCAAGATGAGCTGCCTAAAAAGACAGGTTTGTGTGCCAAGCCTTTCAGAGCTTTCATGCCAGCTGAGAGAGGAAGGTTGAGCACTTAGAGGACAAAACTAGGAGTAGAAATATATACATATATACATACCTTGGTATAATCAAAAAACAAAAGAGGGTGGAGGGAGGGAGCAACTACTGCAGCAGTGATCATTCAAACAACTACTGTTATGGTAAGTTTACTTATGCAACTGTACTGTGTTCATCATATTGATCACTGCTGCAGTAGCCATAGTTATATGGGTAGATTACCCTAGCTTACAACATTTGGGAGGGGGAAGGAGAAGGGTTCAGGAGCCCCTGTTGAATGACCCTTGCAAAGCCTGATCTAGACCTAGAGTAGGAATCAAGCTAGCAGTGCTTTGTAAAAGTAGGAACAGAGGGCCAAGTTGCTGCTTCTAGAATACTTATACAATCAAACCCTTTCCAAAACACCACAGAAGAAGTCAAGGCCCTGGTAGAGTGGGCCATGACCCTACCAGGAATTGTTTTGTTGTGGTGAGACTAGCAAGAGGTAAAAGCCTGAAACAACCATGTGGAAATAGTCTGTTATGACACAGGTTGTCCCGTCTTCTTACCTTCACAAGAAATGAACAACTGATCCTTCTTCTTCTTTCGGCTTTTCCTGGTTATGGGTTGCCACAGCGGATCACCCGTCTGCTCAGGATTGGCAATGGAGTTTTATGGTGTTGAGTTGCTAGCCCGGCGCCCAACCTTCCACAGAAGGCACACACATGCACGCACTCATGCCTAGGGCCAATTTAGAGTATCCAATCCACCTACAGCATGCCTTTGGGATGTGGGAGGAAACCGGAGCACCCAGAGGAAACCCATGCGACCACAGAGAGGACATGCAGACTCCACACAGAAGGCACCCCAGCCAAGGATCGAACTGAAGATCCTGTTGCTGTGAGGCAGCAACGCTAACCACTGCATCACCGCAGCCACCCCCACTGTACCACCATGGCTGCCCTAAATGAACAACTGATCCAAACATCTGAAAGATTTTTTTCTATCAAGATAGTACCTGAATTTCCTATAGATAGCCAAGGTATGGAGTATCCAAATTCCCTCATTTTTAGGTTCAGGAAAGAAAATAGGGAGACAGATAGTTTGGCTTAAAGTAAACTTGAATACTACTTTAGGCATTAAAGAATGATTAGTTCCCAAAGAAACCCTGTCATTCTGGGAAATTAGATAGGGTTGACTCACTATAAGAGCTTGCAACTCAGATACTCTTCTTGTAGTGGTCAGAGCAATCAGTAAAACAATTTTCCATGTTAAGACTCTCAAATCAGCCTGATGAGCTGATTCAAATGAAGCAAGTATTAGCTTCTCTAAAAGAAAATTAGGATCCCAAGGAGAAGCCACTGTTTTTTTTTGGATGCAAAATTGTTTTCAAAAACATTTTGACATGAGAATGCATTGAAAGAGGAAGATCCTTGAGCAGGCACGTTAAAATGTCTGATAAATTAACCTTGATGGAAGAGATAGAAAGGATGAAGAATAGTAACTCACAGAAATATTGTGAAACCAGAGACATCCTGGCCCTGAATGGATGTTTATTATGTTCCATTTGCTAATATATGATTTTCTAGTAGCAGGCTTTCCTGCTTCCATAAGTGCCTTAAGGGAATTAAGAGCAGTAAGCTGAATCTGATTAGGGTCAGAGTGTATCAGACACCCCTGTTCTTGGGTGAGTAGATCCATTCTGCGGGGAAGAAGATTATGGCAATAGATCCTGCTCATTTCCAAAAGAAGAGAGTATAACAGTTATCTGGGCCAGAAAGGAGTCACCACAGTGATCATGGGGCATTCCGTCTGAATCTTTAGAAGTACATTGGATATCAGTGGTAGGGAGGAAAAGCATACAGGAACATTCCTATCCAAAGAAAACAAAAGGCATTTGTCTTCCATGCCTTCTTAAATGGAGTCCTGGAGCAGAATTTTGCAAAGAGATTGCTCAGACAGGAGGCAAAGAGGTCTAATTAAGGAATTCCCCACCGATGGACCACATCTTGGAAGACACCCCCCCTCGTCTAGTTTCCATTCATGAAGGTCTGCCTTTGTTCTGTTCAGCTTGCCTTGATCAGAGCAAGCATCTCTTTTATGTTTATGTGCTTGCATTTGTCCTTGTTGTCCCACACACTATAGTTTTATCCCTCCTGAAACTGCTCCCCAAACAAAGTCCAAGGTGTCTGCGGAGGCTGACTGCTTTGTAGCAGGGAGAGAAGGAGATAGCTGGATTTAGGGATATTTGCTGTCCCCATCAAGTAATTTTTCTTGTGACAAATCCCAGAAATAGGATCTGAAAAGGTAATGGGTGCTGGTGCTGGGAGCAAAGAGACTTCAGATGCCATTGTATCTTTCTTATGTAGAGTCTTGCCAGAGGCATCATGAGAATTATAGATGCCATGAGACCAAATATCCGGAGTTATTCCATCACAGTAACTGAAGTCTGAGTGGAAAATCCTAAAAAATAGATCTATGTATAGATCTATTTCTTCCTGTGGAAGAAAATCTCATTGAACTGAAGAGTCTAACAGACACTCCAGAAGCACAATCCTTTGTGATGGAGTCATATAAGACTTTTGAACGTTCTCTTGGAATCCCAGCTTGTGTAAAAGCTCTCTCACCCAAGTGAGAGATTCATGATATTTTGAAAAAAAGACTGCAAAGATAAGCAAGTAGCCTAAATGAGGGAAAATGTGGATACCTTATAGCCTGCAATGAGCTATAACTGGAGTTACACTCTGCGAACACTCTTAGTACAGTAAGCAGTCCAAATGGTTAGGCAGAGAACTGATAATGTGATCTAGATACACAAAACCCTAAGAAATACTTGACGTTTAGATGACTAGGGATGTGATAATAAGCATCTTTTAAATCTAGAGTTACCAGAAAACTTGAATGATGAAGAAGGGGTAGCAGGTTGTGGAGTGACAGCATTTTGAATTTGGGCACTATCACAAATTGGTTTAGGAAAGAAAGTTCCAGAACCTGTTTCCAAGATTTTTCTTTCTTTCTTTGGCACCAAAACCATCCTTAAATAAAACCCTTTCCCAATCTGGTAAGGAGGAAGTGGCTTTAACACTCCCTGATACTACATGTGTTAAAGGACAGAGAGAAATAGAGGAAGTTGATCTGGTGGGTGAGGAATTACCCCATAAAAAGGAGTAATTTCCTCCCACTGTCATATGTAACTTTGATGAATGATCTTCAGAACCCATTTATCTAAAACTATCTGTTTTCAAAGAGACAAGTGTAGATTCAGACTTTCTGGAAGGGAAAAGAGACTTCCAGGGTGGGAGAGGAGAAAGGGTCCCTTACATAGTCATTCTGACTTGTTGGATTGTCCTTAGTTTTGGGTAGTTCCTGTATTCTTTTTGGTACTCATTTACCATTTCTTTTTAAACATCTGTTTACCAGCCTTTTGCTGAAACTGTCTATTCTGTTTCCTTGCCAAAATTGGATGGGAGGTTAGAATGTCCCTTAGAAAATTTAGAAAAGGAGGGCTGACAAATCTTAGAGATTCCATGTATCAGCTTGCCCCTTCATACTTTTTGTTAGGTTCTCCAGCAGAAGGACCAAAAACTAAATCTCTATCCAAAGGAGAATTTAGAATCTAATTTTACACATCATCAAGATGGCTCTGAGAATACAGACAGGCAAACTTCCTCAAAACAGTACCATTGGCCATAGCCCTGAAAGACGTATCAACAGAGTCATACACATAATTTGAACAACGAGTTATGGCCTGTAAAAATAGAAGAAATTAAAGGATTTAAAGCAGATTTCCTCACAAGAAACTGCAGACAAAACATTCCTCATGCTTTCACCAATAGTCAGAATCAACTTCAACATATGAGCCTAACAATCCAAGATTCTGACAATCAAAGGTGTAGAAGCAAACAATTTTCCCCCATACTTATCAATTATTTTCCCATCCTTAAAAGAAAGTGTAGGATTGGAATTAATTAAATGTTTAACAGCACTAGGATTAAATAAAGCTGTAGTTGCTGGGTCAGGTTTGGGATGACTGAATAAAAACTTAAAAGACTGAGGAACATTATGCAATCTGTCTGACTTTTAGGGACAGCAGGCTGCCTATTAGCAAAATTGCAGGCAGTGGTACATACATCCTCCAAAGCATGGGTGAAATTTCTGGAAATTCCATATGTAAAAGCTCGTAGTATATTCTGAGGGACTGAGAGACCTCAGAGTTCTGCCACTGGAAACACTGGTGATTCTGGAAATAGTTTCAAAGAAAGAGAATCCTCCACAGGGAAAATCAGATGCTATGCTCTCCTCTGAGTCTGACTCAGAAATCTGAGCAGAAAATACTGTATCTGTCCCTTCATCTTCCTGTCCAGATTCAGTATCTTGAATCGATTCAGGAAAAGAGGCATCTGTCTTTCTTTTACCAGAAACCACCTTACAAGAAGGATCAATATCCTGAATTAAATCCTGAGCCAGAACTAGTAAACTATTCCTGTATAGAAAAATTGTGGGGGAGTAGATACATTTTTAGTTTTCTGTTTCTTTTTGACAGGAAAAATGGAGCCAATAGAGTTGTTAAAGTTAGCAGCAGAATACCCAGGGATGTGTGCAACATTCTGAGTAAACAGGGAAGCCTGCCCTGTTCCCTCTCCCGGACCAACAAGAGTGGCTCTCCCTTGCACACTGTGGAGTTGCTAACAGCTGCAGAGGACATAGCGAAACCCCGGTACATATTAGTTGTAGGTGCTACACCAGAGAGATCCAAATATACCTTTGAACCACCCAGTACAAGAAATCTGGACAAAGACAAGAATAACGGGGGAGACAAAGGCCCAAAAATAAGAAGTGTAAATACCACTGTTATGAACTTGACAGAAAAAACAGATTTTGCATTAACATACATTTTCTGAAGGATATGAAGTCTGATACTCAGATGTTTTGTAATTATTTAATGACTTCAGTCCTCAATGATTTGCCAGCAAACCACACATTTTTTGAGGAACACACCAATATATGAGGCAAAAATCTGGACATTTTGTGCAAATCTGAACAGCTGAGAAGTCTGAATCCAGGGTAAAAGATGAGTGATGTGAAGAACCAACTTTGGCCACATCAGAGTCCCCCACCTATGGCTGTGGCAAATTACTTCTCTGCTGTGGTGGCAAAGGCTGTTTGCTTATCTTTTTCTTTTTGTGGTTAGAAGAAGGATAGACCATTGGACCAGTACTTTGTTCCATGGTCAGGTTAAAAATGATGCCTCTTTCCTGAGGGAAGCAAGCAGCATAAGCCAGTAAACATTTGAAGTTGTTAAAAGTCACTTTTTCTCACACAAACACAATAAAGAAGACTATAAAATGCTTTGCCAGCCCTAAAAAGTAGAATGAACAGACATTCTCCACAGGAAAAAAGTGTTTTTCAACTTCTTTAAACAACTTTTAAACTGATAGGAACATAGTTTGCTCTCATTTAAAAGTACAGTTAAGTCTCGAGACAGTCCATTAATACACAGCCTCCTAACTTAAAAATAACTTATTAATAATAACTACATTAAAACAATATTTTTATGTGGAAAGTTTTTACTCAAAGGGAACTTATCTGCCCAGCAAAGGAACAGTAAAAGCTTACCATCAGTCCTTGAAATCTCACAGAGGGGTCTATATCAGATTATCAAAATCTGAATCCAGCGAACACCTCTTCATCGCTCCATTTTAATTGAAACCTAATGTCTTTGAACGATCCTTACATCAAACATTTTCCCAAGGTAAGTAACCAGTGGGCCATTGCTGGGAATTTGCCCTTTTCCCCACTGAGTGCAATCTCAGAGTTGGTATAAATAGTTAGAGAGGAGTGTGGAGGGGAGCAGCCATCCACATTGGGGGGTGTGAGAGGCACAGTCCCCCACCAGGGTGGGTTTTAAATTTTTGTGTTTTTGATGCGATCGTTATGTTGGCCCACTGGTTACATACAGCGGGAAAAGTTTTATGTAACGATCGTTCGAGGATGCTTAGGTTTCAATTAAAATGGCTCTATGAAGAGGTGTTCTCTGGATTCAGATTTTGATAATCTGATATAGACCCCACAGAGGAGCTCTCTTTAATGGTAGGAAAGCTCCGAAGGTCTTGGCACCTGTCTTTTTAGTCAGCTCAGCTCAAGCTGCCTAACGGTCTGAGAATTAGGAAGGTGCTCTGGAGCTCTGGAAGCTGGCTGGCTGTTATATCCTTGGCAGGATATATCCCCATATAGCTAAGGCTACTGTAGCAGTGATCAATATGATGAACATCATTTTTTTCCTTCCACTAGAGGTGCTCCATTGGCTCCAGCTACTGGTTTGCCTGGACCTGCTATTATTTTTTTCATTTCTGGGAAAGGATATTAGATGATTAAAAAAGTGTTAGAATTTTATGTGTATGAAGCAGTGGGATAAAGGGTATCTGCTACTTTGGATAGCTAAATGACGAGTCCAGGTGTGTTTTTTCTATACTCTTGAGATTACATTAGGGTCTGCCACAACAGCAGCTTAGGTTAGACATTATTACCTGTGTGTTTCTACGCACACTCTGTTTTTACTTCTGTTGGTTGGCTGTTACTAAATTGTAAATGAAAATCATGTTTCTAGGTATAGTGTTATTAGAGCATTACTTCGGGAACCTCTGTAGTATCCTGAGTAACAGAGCTGGTGGTATCCAACATTGCTGCCTACTATTTTTTCTGTTTGCAGCTTTATGTATTTTTATCTCTGTCTTATTACATGTTATTTATGAATTCTGATTCAGAGTTTGAACCTGTGTTATAACAGAGTTCATAATAAGAAATTTAACTGACTGATAGTATCTTGTTTTTATGCCTGGTTATGTTATATTTACATTATATACCAGGGTTACTTTGAACAGCTTATGTATGCCTTTTAGCTCATATGTTTCAGTCTGTTATGCTATTCTGTTTTTTATTTATTTTCAGTGAAAAGGACACTAGAAAACAATAAGGGATTGCAAACAATTTGTATAAGTACACATGTAACATGTTTAGCTTTTAAAGGTGTAGATTGCATTAGACTTTTTTTCAGCATTCATGGTCATAGATTCATACTAGGCTAACTGCCCTTGCAAACCATTTTAAGCCTAGCCAATTATCCCTTGTGAGACTCAAACCCTGTACCTTGTGTTTGTAAGGCAAACACCTTAACCATTAGGGCACCCTCATGCAATTAAGATGAATGCAATTATGAAAATACTGTTGATTGTATTTGACGATGTCTGCATCTTGTTCTTTTGTGCCATTTGTTGAATAAAGTTATATGATGTGTAAAAGAGAAAACTGCTGTTGAAGTAACTTGAAAATAAGGGCATAGATTCTAATAGTTTACATATTTCACTTCCTATAGTAAGAACAACTGCAAATTGACAATTTCATGGTAGATATTCAGGGATACAGAAGCCATCAACTGAAAGCTAATCTGAAAGTTAATCAGTGATGGCCTGAGGATTGTGTATAAGACAGGAAATAATTTGAAATAAAAATTTGTTATAAACATTTTTTCATTACTAAATCAATGTAGTTTGGTAAGAAAGGCACTTTTCCCTGTTTAAAATGCCAGTTCTGTAAAATAGCTATAAACATATATTTCCAGTACCCAGTTATTAGTAGAATATATACATTTGCCTGCCAAGCAACATGCATTACAGAGAATATTGCATTCTTAGCCGCCTGTACACAATTCCTGGCCTTTTATATTCCTAAGACAAATAGACCTCTTAAAGAAAGAATTTCTGAACGCTGTTCACATATCCATATTGAAATTCCATCTAATGCATTGGCTGAACATGTCCCAGACACAAATGATAGGCACCTAAGTTTGTTTAGTGTTATTCAAAAATGGACTCAGAGTATTACAGGATATATATTGTGTTAGAAACAGAGATGACATAATATTATTACATACTTATTACATATAACTATTTACATATTTATTTATATTACTTATATTTATTATTATTTATATTTCTAAGGATTACATATTTAGATGCAGATTTTGAACAAGGGCTTAATACATCTGTGAGTATTAATCCAATTTTGAAAAAAGAGACATCAAGAATATAATTTAATATTTTAACTGCTCTCATATGGCTTTAAGACTTTCAATGTATGGCATTGTCTACTTAATGGATGCTATACTGTCATTATTAACCTGTCATGTGACTGTTATTCCTTGTAATTGAGGAAATGTGGTTTTAGTGTTTGAGGAAGACACATACTTAAAAGCTTGCATGTTTATACTGTATAACATCTTTATATTAAAGTACAGTGGTTTGATGCTCCCTTGGAAAGTTTCTCTTTTGCTGCTTTGTGTTTGATTGAGCTTAACTTTAGCTGCATTCTTCAATTTCCTTTTTTGTTCAAGTTTAGTTTTACTGATGTGCATTCAGCCTTATGGGTGACCCTTGAAAGCCCAAGGATAAAACTGATATATCTGCTTCATTAAAGCTATACATTAATGCTAATCATTTCATTAAATGCTATTTTCAATGAAAATTAATGTAGTAGAATTGCAATTCACATATACAACAAACATACCTCAAAAAGCTTGTTTTGCTGGGGGCAACCCCCTGCATCGTCATATAGGGTGCTTGTCATACCTACATGCCCTCCACTCCCTTTACTGAAATACACTAACTCCACAGTCACACAGCTCTGAAGAAAAGAGAAAACACCAAACACACTAAATCAGCTGATGGGAATAAACACAAACTGTTTCAGTGATTGGTGAGTCAATCAAACCAATATAAATATATATATATATATATATATATATATATATATATATATATATATATATATATAAAATACACACGCACCCACATATATATTTTAACATTTTTTAACAGATATACACATACACTCCTACCTCTGTAAGTTTTTTGCATTTAAAGGATGTACTGAGTCTAATCAAGGCAGTCTATTCTCTGAATCATACTCTTTATGTTTCATGATGCTATGTTTTTATTTTCTTAATTGTTAATGTATTTTGTAGTTAATTTCTCTGTATAGCTACTTTCACAGTGGAGCTTTTTCCCTGGAACTCCACTAAAAATGGAACTTCCCAGCTGCATATTCCCAGGCAAACAAATGTAATAAGTAAATAAATCCATCCATCCATACATACGTACATACATCTAGGTTGCTCTCGGAACGATTTTGCCACTTATTACAGAAAGCACACCTCATTAAGGAAGTCAAATATAATAGTAAAAAGTGGCCAAATGATACATAACATAAATAAATTAAAAAAGACCAAATAATGGGGAAATACAGCAGTTAGAGAGAACACAAAATAACATTAGTAAAATTCTGCATACATTAAATTATAGCTCACAATCTATATGGAATACTAATTGGTTGGATTTTTGCAGAAGACTTTGGATTAGAGATAGGTCTAAGCACTCATCTACATGAAAGAATATTCCTCAGAAGTAGATGTCACCAAGAAGAATCACTTGAAAATTTTTGTTCTTAATGTGATTTTGCAGAAGTTTTTTAGTATCTTGTACTAAAAAGGCCAGAATGATGCACTATGACCAACACAAACATGGTGCAGAAATGTGGCTTTAAAGTGATTCACATACAGTAGGTAGGGTGAGGCAAAGAGGACATCCACCCCTGAGGAGCATTCTGTCAGTCATGATTACTCTTCATAGCATCTAAATGCCAGTATTGTATTTGGGGTCAGAATTTAGCACTGTAGCATTTTGTGTGTGGTATGAAATGTAGCAACTGCTTACTAAAAAATTAGCAAGCCATTTGCTATGGTTTAAAAGAAAGAAAGAGATTTTTTGTGGTCAAAACTGAACTCTGCAGTTTACTTTATGTCTGCTCTTCAAGCAAGTTCAGAGAACAACATTTTTTTTTGGGGGGGGGGGTGCAAGATCAGGGGAAGGCACCAGGTGCTAAAATAGCTAGCTACACTTCTGCTTGCTACAGTTTAATAGAAGGTGCTAAGTGAACATGAAAGACACATTCTCTGGAAGGTTGTAGGAAGTCAGGGATCATATCATCCAGATATGAGGTCATGCTGCCATGACTTGAGTGATGCTGATATCTACTATGTTGACTTGCAGTAGTGAGGCTTCACCTGTCTGTGGCAGGGAAGAGGTAGAACTATGGAATCAAGCACAGACATCCTGATGAGGCATCTCCTGTGCTAAGGCTGAGGATCAGTGCTGGCAGTAACCTGGAAGATGTCCATGACTGAGGAAGGTTGGACATGTGCTCACGGGTGACACCAATGACATCTCACCTATGGTCTGTGTACCTCGACTCTGACTTGGGATGCCCTGTGCTTGGCCATCTCATATCTGGACACTCCAATAGCCATGGACTGTATGACCTCTAAAGAAAGATCTGATGGCAGTTGTAATGCTTGTCATTAATGCACCTATGCAGACATTTGCCACTAGCAACCTCAGCAGCATTGTATGCCTCTGTCCCTTTACTCCAGCTCACTGTGTGGTTGGGGCAGATCATCTTACAAGCTACAGAGCACATTCACCATCTCCACAGTGCTGGCTGTAGCAGTCATCTATGCCTGATTCACTGACATGCATATTGCTGGTTCAGTCCAAGCGTCACAATGATATCAGGAACAATCCTGGAATCATGGTGTTGCTGTATCTTGCCCACATCTATCCACTATGGTACGCATACCTCAGCGGGTGCATATATCACATGCTGTGTGAGTTCCAGTTACAGGTGGAGCCTGTCTAGGACTATCAGGTACAGGATGTCTGTCATGCACTGGTGAGGCCGTGTGTTCAGCCTGTAACTCTTACAAGGGCCTCTGTAAAAGTGGATTCTGATGACTCCCACTTCTGAAGTATTGCAGGAAGTTGCCCTGCTAACATATATATATGTTGTTATGTTTTATATATATATATATATATATATATATATATATATATATATATATATATATATATATATGTGTATGTATTTATATATATATATATATATATATATATATATATGTGTGTGTATGTATTTATATATATATATATATATATCAGTTGCCCTGGTAACATATATATCTATATGTATAGTGCCATTCAATGGTTTAAATCCTACCTCAGTGGGAGGCAGCAGGCTGTCCTCTGGCAGAACAAGCTCTCCAGTCTACTACCTAACACCTTTGGCGTGTTACAAGGCTCCATATTAGGACCCCTACTGTTTTCCATCTTTATAAACAACCTATATACAGTCATCCCGAATTTCAGCTGTATTCAGGTTAATGGGTGAAAGCGCTTAACTCTGCATTGATTCTATTGTATTTTCGTTTTTTCGTATTTACATGTTGTTCGTGTTAGTTACGGAATAAAACTTGGAACTGTTTTATTTTACTATCGCATTCTCGTGCTGTTTGAGCCTGGTATGAAATAACTCTGCAGACTTTGCGTTTGGTTAGCTGTTGGTGGATGTTTGGAAACACGCTTGGATTTACATTTGGAATCCTCGTTTTTGGGGCACTTATTGGTGTTTTCGCAGTGGATTATTACGGAATTTCAGCTGTATCCAATATGCTGATGATTCTACCCTGATTTGCTCAGCCACATCTCCCTCAGAATTAACGTCTGTTACCCAATCAACCTTTAATACTATAGAAACCTGGCTCTCCGAACGTCAATTGTTGCTAAATCCCCAAAAAACTAAAATGCTGTTATTCTCTTCAACACAAAGGTCCACACCGTTTACCTTCACCATAAATGCAAAAGACGGCACAATAATCACCCCCAACTCCTCTACAAAACTGTTAGGAGTAAAAATTGATAATAACCTAAAGTTTGACCTTCATGTAAACCAAACGATCAAAACCATCAATAATAAACTGGGGTCACTATATGGAATAAAAGCCTTCCTAACCCCTCCGGCTATGGTTGCCATAGCTGGCTCCCACCTGCTTTCAACACTTTTATATGCATCCCTCCTTCTCTCTAATCTAAATAAAACTGCACTTAATAGACTCAATCTGTTACAACCACATTGCCAGGTTTGCCACTGACCTACCTTTTAGAACACACCATTGCATCAACCTTTAATAGCTTGGGTGGCTAGAACTTCCCAGTCTAATCCAATATAACCTTTTGATTATGGCTAATTAAATCCTCTATTATCCAGATAACACACCAGCTCTTAAAAATATGATCAACCTCCACAACAATCCAAGACTGCTCCGATCCTCAAACAGAATACAAATTAAGACAATTAAAATTAACAATGTAGCCGGTGACTCCCTCTTTGCAAACTCTGCAGGCAAAGCATGGAACATCCTTCCAGCTAACATTACTTTGCTCTCCTTCCTATCCCAGTTCAAAGCTAAACTCAAACAACATCTGGCACTAAACTGTCTTTGCCACTGTAACAAGCCTGGCTAACTCTCACCATGAATGTATATAATCTATTAATAAAATTACTGTTATTTTTTCCACTGACTGTTACCAGGGGTAACTCGAACTTGTGATATTGTCTGTTTCATGTCTGCTTATGTCATTTGTAAATATGTCATCTGTAATATGTCTTCTTTGTTATTACTTATCAGTCTACCTTGGAGCTTTTCTCCCCAGGCCGCCACTGAAAATGGACATTAACCCAGTTGGACTATCCCGGTTAACAAATGTTAAATAAATAAATATATATATATATATATATATATATATATATATATATATATATATATATATATATATATATATAATTTAATATTAATAATTAAATAATATAATTTAATATTTAATATATATTAAATACGTATATATTATATATAAATTATATTTATATAATATATATATATATATATATATATATATATATATATATATATATAGACATACGGTGCCCTGTTAAAATATACCCTGTATTGTGCTGATGCCCCTGATCCTCCACCAGTGGTACCTGTGAAACATGAAGAAACGTGACACCACTGTCAGCCCATATACATATGCCTTCATAATGCCCCCCTTCCTGTGGCATGTGTACTGCTACACAAAATATTATTACAGAATAAGTTGATAGATGTACCTTGTAAAGCAGTTGGTTACAGATGTAGACCAAAGGTAACTGAAACAGCAAATATGCAGGTAGGCCTTGGTCAATCCCACTTCAGTCATGCAGTGATGTGTGCTCTAGTGTCCTGAATGGCCATTATTAACCTTGTGCGCCCCTGCTAGCACAGGGGTGCTTGGTGCTAACCTGGTGACAACATCCTAGCCATTCTGAGGTACTGGAGGCCACTCCTCTGACCAGCAGGATAAATACGTTCATAGTTTCATAGGTGGTTACTGGCTATTGACCTGAAGTTCTTTATAAGCCTAGCCATTTGTATGCAATATAATACTAGAGAAACCCAATATAAAGGATCTTGCCTAAACCCGAGATCTCAGTTAGCAATGACTTCCCATATCTAGGAGGGTCATCAGGAATTTACAGTTTCCCATCCAGTCATTAAGGCAATGCTTAAATAGGGTCATAGAGGGGTTTTGTTTGATGTGAATTGGTAGCCTATTCCAGAGGAGTGGCAACCTCTGAGAGACATATCTGTCTCTCAAGCAGGTCCTACTTATGTCGCTGGCCAGGTTAAGGTCCCTGGAGTGGGTGACCCCCTGTCCCATTTGACTTGTGGATGTGCAGCATTTCCATTAGGCTTGGATCCAAGATTGCTCTGTAAGCCAGGCAAAAGTCTACTCTAAGTAGTCTGTACAGGCACAAGTCTACTCTAAGTAGTCTGTACAGGCACAAGTCTACTCTAAGTAGTCTGTACAGGCACAAGTCTACTCTAAGTAGTCTGTACAGGCACAAGTCTACTCTAAGTAGTCTGTACAGGCACAAGTCTACTCTAAGTAGTCTGTACAGGCACAAGTCTACTCTAAGTAGTCTGTATACTACTGAGTATAGTGATAGTGACTTCAGTCTGTTAATGAATGACATGTGCTGGAGATCCTGAATTTTATTGGTTAGAAATCTCTAAAGTCTCTCATGTTGCTGCAGGTGCCTGGTAAGGTACATACCAAAGGGAACATTGTACTCAATTACTGGCCTGATGAGGGTTGAGTATAGGGGTGTTGTGACCTCCTTCACTGTTGAGGCAATGCCTTTGCTAATGAAGTGTACGACATAGAATGCCTTCCTTACCACAGTAGACACATGGTAGTCAAAGTGTGGGTTACAGTCAAGTTGCTTTCTCAATTCTCTCACTATGGAGTTGTTACTTAGGGTATTATTATTAATATGATAGTCTGCAGGGATTTCGTTTTACTGAAGGGGATGACAATGCATTTTTTAGCATTGAGTTTGAGACCATGACTTTGGCACCAATCATTGGTTTGTGTAAGTCCTTCTTGAAGTATATTGACATCATTTGGGGATTCAATAACTGCACCTAATTTGCAGTTGTCAGCAAACTTAGTCAGCCACAGCCCCTCTGTTTTGGCCGGAACTTCTAAGAAATATATTCCAAACAATAGGGGGGCCCAGCACTGACCCCTGTGTAACTCCACTGGTGAGAGATATGCTGGTTGAGCTAAAGTTCCCAACTTTGACTGAGTGTGATCTGTTGGTGAGCCATTTAGCAACCCACCTGTTGATATAAAGGTCAATATTCAACTGGGAGAGCTTATCAATAATACCCAAATGTGGGATTGTGTTGAAGGCCTTGGCTAAGTCAAGGTAGGGTGTAGGCACAGAGTTGCCTTCATCTATGGCTCTGATGACATTTTTGAAGAAGTCCTCAAGGTTTAACAGGTATGGCCTGCTTTTGACAAAACCAAACTGCGTTGGATCAAGGGTTTGGCAATCACCTATATCCTTATTTATAAGGTCCACGATGATTTGTTTCATGGTCTTACAGATAAGGCTGGTTAAGCTTATGGGTCTATAATTCACAGGGTCTGTTGCTGCACCTCCTTTATGAAAGGGGATGACGGTTGCTGTTTTCCATTCAGCAGGAACAAAAGCAGTACTTAGGCTAATGGAGTTGCGAACTCATGTTTTAGACCATTTAAAACATAACCTGGGATGCCATCCAGTCCCGTAGAGGCTATGTTTCTGGCCTTAGAGAGAGCATTAATGACTTGCTCTTTGGAGATGCAAGGTGGTGGAGATGTAGAAGGAATGCTTTGTGGAATGTTTGGAGGTACAGGGGTGTGAAATTTTCACCAGACCTGTCTGCTAATAGGTTATCTATTTTTGCAGGATCAGTGTGTGTGATGCCATCCACAGACTAGTTCAGCACACATCTGGGTCCTACCTTTTAGGTATAGCTGAAGAATGCCTTATGGTTATCCGCAGCTATGGTTGATAATTTTTTTTTCAAAGTTGCCCTTAGAGGATTTTACAAATTGTCTTATTTCTTTTTTAAAGCAGAGGAGAGTGTTCTTCCTGTGCTGGGACCTCTCGTTTTCATTCTTAGACAGAAACTTCTTCCTCTTGTTGTATAACTTATTAATGCTAGATGTCCACCAGGGAAGCTTGTTTTTTCTTGAAGATCTTGTTTTGATCCTATCAGGTACAGCTGTGTCAATACATTTGTGTAGATGTTTGTACAGGGCATTTGTGTATACCTTAGTATAGTTGTTAATGCCATCTGTGGGAACAGGAGCTTGTAAATAATTTATGCCATCCCTTAGGAGGGTATAATTAGCTTTGGTGAAAATATTTAGCCTGATTTCATCTAAGAGGGGTTCAGGTGTTATAGCTATTTCAAATGTGACTGATTTGTGATCAGATTTAACCAGTGAGGGTCCTATACTTGTGTTGGTGCAAAGGTCACCCATGTTGGTGAGGACCAGGTGGAGAATATTTGAGCCCCTTGTGGGGTTGCATGCTATTTGTTCCAGGGCATTAGTGTTAACAAAGTCCAGAAACCTTTGTGGAGCATGTTGGTACTCGTATAAATTTCCCAGTCAATGGAGGGATAGTTAAGATCACTCATGAGTAGAGTGTTTGGTTGTAATTTGATTGACTCAGGTAGGTCCAAATAAGCAGCATGGGTATCTTGGTTCTTTGAAGGGGGCCTATAGCTAATGATGACTTGAACATGTGGTGTTACCCATATTTAGTTGACCTTGGAGTAACTCCATGGAGTTTTCCTTTTTAACCAGTCTAGAGGTGTATTTATCTTTGATGAAGATAGGTACTCCTCCTCCTCCTTTGGTTCTCACATGTTCATTTTGCAGTCTGAAAATGTGAAAGGTATTGTAGCCTTACGAGGGCAGAGTACTCTCTGCAGCCCTGAATCAAGTTTCTGTGACTGCACAGATGTCAACATCCTCCAGGGAGAGGAATGCTTCCAGAGAGTGCAGTTTCTGATTTAAACTCCCAGCATTTAGCAGCATAACCTTTAATTTATTTGTGAGTGATATTTTCACATTGGAAATTGTTTTCTTGAGACCTTGCCTAAAAAAGGCACTTTGGAGGAGGCAATTGCATTAGTCAGTAACTGAAAGCCTAGAGATGACAGGTGAAGACCATTTCTGGCAAAGCAGTATGGCCTATCAACCATGTCATACTAGGCTGACAGGAACAGAATCTCCTTAGAATGACATCAGAAACTAAGCCAATTGTTGAAATCAATCATTTTTTGCTTATATTGTGGTATAATCTTAGGTGAGGGTAGAATGCTGCTCAAGGCTAGGGAAATACCTGCCTGGGACACATATTCATAGAGTTCAATCATGTCTCTCTTCATATAGTCCAGTGAGGTACATCTCAAGTCACTCACACCAACATGAACTATGACAGAGTCATAACAGTATTTGTTGAGAGACTTGAGTGCATGTGTGATCTGATGGATCCTGGCACCCGATAGACAGCTGACCATAACCTTCCCCTTGTCTAGCCTGATGAGTGAGACATCTGTGTGTCTCACAATGGAGTCACATATGACTATAACATTTGGTTCAGATATGCTTTGCTCACTTCTCAACCTCAGTTAACCACTTATGCATTGGTGGTCCACTCCCTGTGGTGGACCTGTTTGTTACAATGTCCTGTGCCTTTTCCTTTGCATGCAGTATCATATGCATATCTCCTAGTGACACCTGTTGTGCACATCTACTATGGCCATCCACAACACTCACATCCTGCACCAGTTTCTCCCAAGTCTGATCCCAAAAATGCTTGTCTGCAGCATCTTTGATCAGGAGGCGCATCCTATGTTTGCAGAAGGCCGTAAGTAGCATATCATTCTCCTGACAACTGACCTTGTTTGACCATGCCAGTATCCTGTACACCTGAGGGCAAAACATTTCACTTAGTGGGCATATTTGCTAAACTGTGAGATGCAGACAAGTATGACTGTCCTCCCCTAATGCACCTAGTAGCATTTGTAGTTAGTGCTATGCACAGCCTCATTCCCCCCACCACACACACACAGACACACACACACACACACACACACACACACACACACACACACACACACACACACACACACACACACACACACACACACTTTAGGTACTATAACTATGCCTCTATAATCCCACACCTTTGCAGTATGCAATCCCCACATATTCCTTTGTTCACAGCTGGAAACCCCCAAAACACAAGTAGACAGTACTGCACCATGCCAGTGTCATGGAGTCCCAGTTACATATAGGTTAACAGGTTCATAGGTAAGTACTGGCCTAACTGCCCTTGCTGGCTATTTTAAGCCTAGCCAGTTTCCCTTTTTGTGCTTGGAATAACCTATCCTATTTGGCTAGAGACTTGCCTTATCTATCCCGTGGTGGATAATTATGTATTATCCCTAATGAGAACAGCTAGGATCATATCATAGATAATTTGAAGGGACCCATGCATAAGTAAAGCGTTTAGAGCTGCCTCTGTCCATTAGTAGTACAAGGGTCAGTCCTGGGGTAAATGTTCTGTTTTCCCTCCATTGATCTAGGTTGTGCTTAAATATGGACATGGCTGAACTTTGTTTTTTGTGGATGGGAAGTCTGTTCCACAGCAGTATCATCTGCAAGATATACCTGTTCCTCCAAACTTTTCTGTTGATGTTGCAGAATAGGTTTAGATCTGTAGACCAAACATTTCTGATGCCTTTTGACTTGCCAATGTGCAGTAAATCCATAAGTAATGGGACAGAGGATGCCTTGTGTGCCAGACACTGGTCATCTCTTAGCAGTCTGTAGGATACCAAGTATAGTGACAGGGCTTTGAGTCAGTCCATGTAAAACATGTTGTTTAAGCCTTATATCCTTTCAGTAAGGTATCACTGTGTGCATTCCAGTGGCCATTATATTCAATGAATGGCCTAATGAGGGCTCAGTAAAGGGGAATAATGACATCCCTAGATATAGAAACAATCCCTTTGTTTATAATTTGTGCAATATAGAAGGGCTTTCTTAGAATAATAGACACACGTTGGTCAAAATATACACCATAACATCTGCCTTACTATCCCTGATACCCAATACAGGGTTTGTATTTGCTGCCAAGGTACTTTACCAGACAGGACTATTTGTTTAACTCTGTGAAGCTTCCATTTGTGGAGAGGTTTTACTCAATTTTCTCTATATCATAATTATAAGTTTGTAAGTGGTGTTAGAAAGTGGTAGTAGTGCGGTATATTATTCTAAGGGGGGGGTAGTTAGCATAGTAGTCATTCTAATGAAGGCAGACAGCACCAGTGTTTATGGATTTCTGCCTGTGATCAATGCCCTATTCATACATGTTGGAATGAGCTGTGCAACATCACAGCAATGCATGTGACCTATATGCTCATGCATACAGCAGGTGTGCACCCTTAGTGCTACAATGCAGCACTACATTATGTAATGCATTTCACAGATATGCATCAGCATGCATGGATCTACAATATTGTTCTTCCAGTAAACTTACTGTGTGGCCATGGCTGCTTCAGCAAGTGGTAAATGCAGGGTTCCTGTATGGTATGCTAGGAAAAACAGTATTTTCCTGATTCTTTCTGCACAGAGACTTCAGGGAGCACTTAGAAGGTCAGCATGATGGCTATTTGACGAAAGTTGAGGCCTGGTACAAATAGGTCTAGGTGGTGAGTGATGCTACAAGCATCACCCATAATGGGGAGCATTGTTGTCAATGCTGGGCTGACACTGGGCAGTCCCAACCATGACCTGCTCTGACAATGGGAGGCAGAGGTTTAGGAATGTGAGCCAAAGATGTACTGCTAGGATTTATTTATTGGATACCATACCACTGTCTTGTATAATTAACAATGTTGCACATGTTGGCTTAACAACATGTGTTTTGTTTTACAACTGCAGAGGAGCACTAGTTGAAAATGGCTATATGCTACAGAAAACAGGAGCACCTTTTCCAGCAGTGGAGTGTGTACAACTTCTGTGCCATCCTCTGTTCTACTATAACTATGTTTGTAACATGTGTATGAACATTTCTTCACATTGTGTCATCTCTTAGTAGGACCATTTGTTGGAGAGGATGAATAGAGACCACAGTCAGTTTAGTCCCTGTTGGACACTGACTATGGTTCTGGGTCACTAATGGCTAATAAATCCTCCTAGAAGGGTTAGTAGTGTCCCATGTGTCTTGCTTCTCAAGAGGAGGGGATGAAGGCTCCTGTCTTGATGATGGGCCACTGGAGTCTCCAGTGACCTCCCAGGTGCATTTGCAGATACTAGTTACTGCCAAAGTGTGCTGGGAACTAGATGCTTGCATTGGCAACATGGAGTACATTCTGACATGACTGGTTGAGTCTTATGACAGTGAGGAACCATCCATCAGTCCTTCACTGGAGCAACTGGCACATAACTTCAGCCACCCAGGAGAGAGATACCTGGGTTTGTTGCCATCTGGGCTAGCCTGGCATCAAACCATTCCAGTAAATCACCCTTTCCCCTCCCATGTGTAATCATCCCCTTATGTTTCATTACCCAGTCCTTGTTCATTGTCCAACCACCCAGTCACTGATTGTCACTAATTGTCCACCCTCTGTATGTACATGTCCATCCACTATCCTCCCCACATTTTGTGTATATACCACCTGTCTGTCTGTGTCTCTGCTCCATGTTTGTGTACCTGCTCCTGCTTCTGCCCTACTCCCTCTATCCCATCCACAGCCATTCCTCAGTACCTTCCCCACCCACCCTTCTTATGTGGAAAATACAAAAGGGAGACTCTCTCCCCCAAAAAGTTATTCATGCTTTATAATTACCTTTCTGTACTTACCTCAATTTGTTATTCACCCTTTCTTACTTTCCTATCAACCTTATTTCCTCCCCATTTATATGCTAATCATAGTGGCCTGTGTGCTGTGCACACCCATATTGTTCAGTCTATTGGCCTCTTTCCTGTGCTGAGTGCGGGAGCACATAATGACTTAGCTGTACCAGCCTGCCTTCATGTCACTTCATCCATGAGTGTTACTGAAGTGCTACTCCTGCCCTTTGGCAATATGGAAAAGTTTATCTTGTTACTGTTGCACCTCTATACTCTTATGTCACACTTTGCTCAGCATGCATGCAATATCCCTTACCTATTACATCTCATTTTAACCCTATCTTTTGGGTTGGGTGCTTCCCTTTGTCAAAGTCTAATAAAATGCATTTCAGTTGGTGGCATCACTGAGTGTAATGGATGGAGTAATCAAGGAAGTTTGAGGAAGAGTTACAGTATAAAATTTAACTTTATGTAAATATGCATACATATAACAGTATACCATATATTAATATGTCATACTATGCTGTGTTACACTAGAATCGTCTAGCCAACTCATTCATTCTTATGATACATTCATACATACGTGCATACGTGGTGCATATTAACATTAGCTGCTTAATATTGCCATATATTTCTACCAGATATACTTTATAGGATTTTATTCTATTTATTAACACTTTGTTGACCAGGTTGGCCCGACTTGGCCAGCAGCCTCCTTTCAGGGAGACCCAAGATGGTATTTATATTGACTAGAGGGAATTTGGCCAGAGTACCAGCGAACTTCTACTCTTTTCAATAAGTACCATGAGACCTTGTACATCCAACAGAGCTACGACCAACTCAAGCAGATGGGATCTCGTTTAATGTCTTATCTTCAGAACACGTCACTCAGGAGTACAACACCCCCACTATGCTACACTGAAGTATCAGTACTGGAAAATTAACCCAAGCAACTGGTAAGGGAATAGAACCCACAGCCTTTTAATCTCCCAGTACTAAACACGAGAGTGCTAAGTATTGAGCCACTGACACACATTCATCCCATGATTCTCTAAACTGACTTTTTCTTCCTCAAGATACAATAGTCACTTCCTAAACTTTAGTCCAAAATATAATCTTAACTCCAACATTCTGTAGTACAATCCCCCAATCTTGTTTTGTGTAACTGTAATTATCTTTGATTACTTTTGTGTAATAGAAAATTCAATAGAATTTGTGAGGCAATATGTAAACTCTTTCTTTATGTAAGTTTAGCAAAGTTAGGCAAATTTACAGTGTACATGACCTGTATAAATTTCAGCATTAGATATGATCATCATTAATCACTTAAAGTGACAGTATGAAGTTATGTACTGTAGCAGTCGAATGTCACTTTGATGCTTTAGCCATTCAGTCACAGACTGATGTAATATGAAGTTATTTGCATTTAATGGTGATTGCATCTTGTAAACAAGGAGCCAATTTGGTCCACGTCATCCCTGAAAAGGGTCTTTGGACCAAGCACCTATTTGGTTAACAAGTGTAAAACTAAATAAATAAACAGATCTGAATTTTTGAAAACTATTATAAAGTCACACACCTTGGCTGAAGTGATAGAGAGATTCCAGGTGGAATAGTAAAACTTGACTATGGCACACCAGGAGGGGATATGGCAGAGACTTCTGTAAGGGGTGTAATATAGAACAATGGGGTTAGGGGGTTGAGGAAACATCACCTTAAGATCCCTTGACAGGATGTGTGTAAATACAGCACTACACATTGATTTGCAAATCATTTCATGCAAATTGTAGTCACAACTTGTATTCTAATTTATTTTGCCAAAATGCACATTAGTCCTGCAAAGTCAACATACATTAGTTAAGAATTGATACAAGGTATATGAAAATCATTTAATATTTAGAGAAATTTTAGACAGTTTGAAATTAAATTAAAGGAAAAACAGGCCTATGATATATTTAGAAAGAAAGCCAGGGAAGAGAATTAGAAGGCAGTAAGGTATTAAATGAAAAAGGGGGAGTAAGGAGGTATAAGGTTCATAGGTTCATAGGATGGTACTCGGCTAGCAGCCCTAGGGCCTATACAAGCCTAGCCATAACAATTCCCTGGCTATTTCTTCCCACAATATTTACTTCCCTGGACCCCTGTCTAGCAGGGCGACTGACATGATCCCTGGGGTGAATTTCCTATCTCCCATCCAATCGTCAAGGTTCCTTTTGAAGAGGGCCAAAGAGGTGCTCTGCTTGACATGTATGGGCAGTCTATTCCAGAGTCTGGGGAGTTTCTGGGTCAGGAACCTATCCCTCCAGCATGTTTTATTCATTGTGATGACAAGGTTTAAATCCCTGGAGCGTGTGGCAAAATAAACAGCCCTTACAGATCTTGAACTCAGGACCCTGTAAACTATATTAACAGCACTTAACCACTAAGCCATCTGAGCTGTAGGAGGAAGGAATGAAAATATACTTGTTCACATTTTAGGGATATAGGTTATCCTAGTTTTGAGCAAGAACTGAGTCAGATTTTAGCTAAGAAGTCTTTCAGATTGGTTTTGGAAGATGGTAGGGAGAGTATAGATTCGATGGATACAGGTAAGGAGTTCCAGGCGTTAGCAACCTTGGCCAAGTACAGCCAATGCCCAGCAGATTTGCTAGGTTTGTAGACAGGAGTTTTTGGTCACTGGATTACAATGACCAACTGGGAACATAGTTGTGTAGAATGTTTTTTAGTGCCGGTCAGGCAGATGGACGCTGGATAATTTTATACGTAGTAAGAAGTTGTATATATGTTAGTTGATATGGCAGTTCTATCCAATTAAGGCTTTTCAGTGCTATACACTGGTAGATTCTGAAAGGGGTATGTGCTGCAAATTTAGAACCTTAGTTATAGCATTTTTCAAGTTTTAATTTTTGTGAACGCTGGAGGTTAGTAAGGATGGGTGCACCATAAAGAAGAGTTGGGAGGAGATAAGTAGTGGCAAGTGTAGTTTCAGTTGTGTTGATGAGAAAGTTTTTGCCTCTGTAAAGCATCCCTAGTTTTTGATAAGTTTTTCTTATGCAATATTGTATATGCAGGTCAAATGTAAGATCATGCACTATCACCCCTAATAATTTGGTATGACAATTGACTTCAATGGTTGTATTATCAAGAGAGAGGACTTTAAACTTTGTTTTTTCATGAGAGAGGGATTTAGGGGAAAAAAAAGTAGTAATTTGGTCTTTTTGGGTTGAGTATGAGTTGTGAGTTACAAAGCCATGTTTCAGTGGATGCTAAAGCTTCCTGAGTAATTTTTGGAAGTGTACCATGTTGTCGGATGTGCAAATGAGAGTGGAATCATCTGCGTATTGTATTATGGTTGTCTGTTGTGTGGAAATGTAGAGAGTGTTGGTGAAAACATTAAAGAAGATGGGACCAGTGAAAGAGCCTTGTGGTACACCAGTGGTGACTGGAAGGTAAGGAGAGAGCATGGATTGCCATTTTACTGACTGATACCTATTGGACAGGTAGCTTTTGAACCACAGAAGGGTGGAGTGAGAGAGACCTAGTAAGGATATTTGACGTAGAAGTTTGCTGTGACGAACTGTGTCAAAGGCTTTAGACAAGTAGAAATAAGGAGTAGACTAGTTTGCCATTATCTCTAGCTTTATTAACAGTATCTATATAGGTTAGAAGGGTAGTGTTAGTGTACTATGGGAAGGGTGGAAGTCATGTTTTGTAGTGGATAGGAGTTCTTCCTGCAGGATATAGTTTAGCAATTGTTTTTGAATACATTTTTCAGGTATTTTGGTGGGGGGAGATAAGATTTCTATAGGTTTAAAGTTATTAATGTCTGTCGAATTTCCTCCTTTGTGTAGAGAGATAATGTGTGATTTTTTTTCCAAAGAGAGGGAAAGTGAGATTCCTGACTTGGCCTGTTTATAAGGATTGAGACAGGATAAGCAATGCTATTGACTGCTATGTTTAAGTACTCACTTGGAAGGTCATCAGCAGAAGAAGAGCATGGTTTTAAGTTTGTTTAAGAGTGGTTTTATATAGGATGTGGGCACAGATTTGAAAGTGGACGTGGTGATATGTGGCTGTTTGGCAAGGTTGAGATTAGATGTTGAGGAATCCTTGGTTAGAGATGCTATACTGTCTATAAAATAAGAGTTGAACTGTATTGCAGTTTTGAGTGGTGAGTTAGCAGGAGAGGGGTTTGGGTAGATTTTTTGGCTGGGATGTGAGATTTATTTAATGGATGTCCAAAATTGTTTTAGGGTTGTATTTAGTATTATTCTGAAAGTTATTATAGTATTTTTTTTGTCTTCATTTATTTGCTTTTTAGTATGATTGTGAAGCATTCTGAATATTTCAAGATATTGAGGTACTTTATATTTTTGCCATTCTTCCCATGTTTTTATCTATCTTGCATTAGCATTCTACTCTTTTTGGAAAGCCAAATTGCATAATTTCTTTTCAGTCTCTTCCTTCTAGGAGGTACATTTAGAAAAGTTGTATTGAATTGAATTACAGCATCGTTTAAAGGGTGGAATTTTAGAAGTTCCAGTTAATAGATGATAGTGTAGTAATAAACATTTCTGGGTTAAACTTGGAAAGGTTTTATAAACATGCTGTTTAACTGGATGTGTGAGATGTCTAGTTGTATAGACTGAGAGATGATCACTGAGAGAGTCTGACAATGTACCTGTGGTAGAGTATTTGCTAGGGTCTGATAGTAGGATCCAGTCTGATAGAGAATTTGATGTGTTGCTATAATGTGTGGGGCTATTAGTTAGTTGTGTGAAATCATATAAGTTCATGCTAAATGTAGGGGAGGTAGAGTTTATGTCCAACCAATTGACATTCACATCATTCAAGTAATATTTTATTCTTGTGGAAATGTTATAGACATCCACTGTATAGGATATCTTCCAGTATAGCTGTATTGTCACCAGGAGGGATATAAAGGACAGTAATACCTATTTGTTTATAACTGTTTATTTTGAGGAAAGCAATAAGAAGCTCTGCTGAACTGAATTTTGGTGTTGGTTTGCTGTAAGGGGAAATGTGGTAGGTACTGGGAAGTATTAAAGCAACATCACCACCTTTCCTCTTTATACGGTCATTATGGATGATATTATAACCAGGAGGAGTTGTTTATGCTGGGTTTAAGCTAAGTTTCAGTTACTGTGAGAACATCAGGCTTATGCTGGGTAATCCAGGCATGTAGTTCAGCAGTTTTATTTCTTATACTTCTAACATTTATTTCAGCAAAAATTAGATCACCAGGGTTGGGGTTTGGCTGTTGTTGGGTTATACAAGTATGTGGGACAGTATTATCTTTGTGCTCATTGTGACAGGTGGGGCCAGGATTAGGGTGTATATCTCCTTCTAGAAGGGTTTGAGTATATTGGAGAATTATGCATACTTGTTTTTGAGAGGATTCTTGCACTTAATTTTGTTTTGGTTTGAGTTGAAGTGCAATTAATTAGCCTATATTTGGAATAAAGATGAGGGACAATATTAAATGGGTTTGGTGCAGGGTTGCCAGATTTCCGACTGGCCAGGTAGGGACAAAGTGAAGACTAAAAAAAAAAAAAAGGTCTTCCAAGCTAGGTCTTTTAAACAAAAGTAGCTCTGTGTTTATTTATTTTTTTTGATTGACCTGGGCCAATCAAAAATAAATAAACATGGAGCTACTTTTGTTTAATGCGGAACATCACAGTTCTACACTAAACAGAAAACAGAAGCAGCTCTGTTTTGACTGGCCCATATACCGGTATACGGGCCAATCAAAATCCCTAAACACGGAGCTACTTCTGTTTAATGCGGAACTGCGATGTTCCACATTAAACACAAGAAGCTCCATGTATAGCGACTTTTGATTGGCCTATATGCCGGTATATGGGCCAATCAAAAAAAACAAAAAACAAAACAAAGCAGAGGCTGCCTGGGATTTAAACCGGCAGTGCGGGACTCAGGATCAGACTGCTGATCTCGGGACAGTCCCACCCAAATAGGGACATCTGGCAACCCTGGTTTGGTGCAACGTGTGGAGAGTGTAATGAGGAAGTATGGATAGGTGGTTGAGACAGGGTTGGAGAGATGTTGCGAGATATTATTTACTCATGGTAGGATAACAAATGGCACAGTAGGAGGAGAAGAATAGAGGATAAGGTGAAGAGTAACATAATTAAATACAGGAATCTTTATTTTATAGATGTCAGGTGGTGGGAAAGTAGCAATGAAGAAGGAAGCAAGAAGTTGCAGAACAGTAGGAGATTCAGTGATGGTGGATTCTGAAAACTGGAAGAGGATAGGTAAGGACAGAAGCATTTCTATAAAAGAAGACAGGTAAGTTGTCCGGGCATTTTCTCTGTAATGTAAAGAATAGAGGGGTGTTAAAGGCTAGAGCATAATGATGTAGTCAAAATAAGAAGAAATGGTTTATTTGGGAAAAGAAAAAGATACAATGTGGAGTAGATAGGTCATATTAGGAAGGGTTGTGATTATGAATGGATATAGTGCAAATCAGTATGGGAGGGAGAAAGCTGGGAATGGGGCTAAAAATGAAATACATGGAGATAAGGAAGTAGAAAACAAGAAACAGAAGTGTATGTATAAAAATATTAAGGTCATTTGGGGAGGGTTTTGGAATAAGAGTCACAAGTGAAATGTGTATGTAGGAAGTTTAATATTAGAGTAAGAGGGGCTGGGTGTAAATTGGGGGTAGGATAGGGGAATGAAGCAATGCCATGATTAGGTCAATTTATAAGAGAGAGTAATCACTTTATATCTAGAACAAAGCAATTAAAGAGAGGCAAAGAAAAAAGGTTATCTGTCATTTCCTGAGAGTAAATAACTGACATATATAATATAGTCTGCTGGTGAAGCAACAGAGGGCAGTGGCCAACTTAGTAAGGCATCCTACTATTTCACAGAACCTTTCAATCACAGAGCAGTCATGTATTTAACTGATTAAAGTTAATACACAGCAATGTTCTTCATGATAAATATGTTTACATTAAGCAATGACAAAAGTCTCAAGTAAAATTGTACATGTAGAACCTTGTGGCAGAGCTCCTGTAATACTGAGGTCAGATGTTGTGACCGCAGGCTCTGAAATGAAAGAAAGAAAAAAATTCTACTAAGCTGTAAAATTAAATTGAGGCAATAAAGTTAGTACTTATTATACAAAAGAGAGATGGAGGAAGAACCACAGTAAGTCAGAGTAAGAGAATACAGGGGGAGTGATGCTAAGGAAGTTTATAAATGTAAACCCAAATTAGTTGTACCAGAAACTATACTGATAGAGAACCACAGTAATGCAGTGTAAATATACAGCGATAGTGAGCTAATTATCAGAACATGGCACTACACTGATAGGCACAATATTACATCATCACTTAGAATAATTAATGGGATTGGCCAGTACATAAAAATAGTATTAAGTACAATGTAGTTCAGCAAACAGCAAGGCCAATCATTTAATTCACAGGCAACCTTCAACACCATACCTACCCACAGTATCTGGTTTGAAACTGCCAGGAAAAGGAAAACAAATAATGGTTTCTTGATTGCATTTTCACATAAACAGTAGTCTCATCTTGTGTTGAATCTTGCTTTGCCCAAATAGATATTAGTCTTGTAAAGCCAGAATTACAACAGCAAATAGCTGGGACAATCATTTCATCCACAATCAAATTCCTTGTACTAATTGCCTACACAATGTATCTGGTTTGACACTGCCAGGATTAAAAAATATATTATATTAAGGTATTTTTGTTTCACAGAAACACTAGTCACAGCTTGTATTCCAGCTTGAGTCACCCAAATGCACATTAGTCTTGCAAAATTAGAATTATAGCAGCAAACAGCTGGGCCTATCATTTCATCCACAGACAGCCCCCATACCAAAATTGATACTTTAATGTATTTTTGTCTCATACAAACGGTATTCACGACTTCTATTCTACCTTGTTTCTTCCAAATACACATTAGTTTTGCATAGCCAGAATTACAACAAAAGCAAGGCCAATACTTTAATTCATACAGCCCCCACCCCCCTTTTTACTACCCACAGTATCTGGTTTGACCCAGCCATGTTCAAATAAATAAAATAATGATTACAGTAATTTATTATAAACTTGGGCTTGCACCTAACGTAATACAAGACTTCCATTTTTTTCTATTTTTCTCCTCATGTTGTGACAAAATGGTCATCGATGAAGGTGGAATTAATGAAACATTTTATAAACACCATTCAGCCATTCTGATACCACTCATGCCAAAGAATCGCACATTAATTAATGCAGGTACAAAACACTCTACAGTGTTACAAGAGTATCTTCCCCACACCACTGCTTTTACTATGGCGTTACTTAAAAAAGGGCATTGTGGCTGCCTGTGTTTATCTCTAGTACCCTGCCCCACACCTTCTCATGAGCTGGTACCACCCAGAGGGCAAACACGTTCCATTCTTGCAATATAAATGTATGTACCATGTGTCTGTTCCCTTCACATATTCCACATCGCCAAAATATCAGGCACTTCTATGTTCGCATCACAATTCATACATCCCTTCGTTGTCACATTCCATTCTAACAATTCTTTTCACTTTCACAAAACATTGCATACATTAAATATGGCATCACATTTACATGTAAACTCTTCATTGACATATACCATTCTCAGAACACACATTTGTTGCACAGAGAATTTTGAATACTTGCTCTTGAAAATAATCATTTACTTGATTCATCAGCAAAAGCTTGCCAAGGTTCTGTCTCACTGAACAACTATATATGCACAATAAAATATATATACATATCCTACAATATTCATTTCACTTTCTGCATTGGCTGTTCTGCATATGTGCTTACTATCCTTGATCTGGTGTAACAAAAAGGATATACCGAGGCAGTTACCAACAACCAGGTGATTATAATTAAGCAAAATAGAAACAAGAAGGTAGTTACATCCTTTCGTGTTGCTTTGCTGTTTGGGTTCATTCATAAATACTGCTATCATAAGAACATGGTGATTGGCTATTTAATGCCACTAAAAAATCTACAGTTTCAAACTACATATACATTTCATCGTACTCAGAAAAGAATGCACATGGATTATTTTATTATTTAGTGCAATATTTTAAATTATTGTATGCACTAGAGCTTCCATTATACAATTTAGCCCAGTGGCATTTACTTTGATATATACCTTTACCAGTGATTTATTTAGACTGGTTCTTATGCATTTTTTACATTATGAATACATTTTGCTAACTGTATAATACTATAAACCTATAGAAACATAATAGCATTTTGTCATGATATCAATGTACACTGTTTTGCTGTGTGCTGTCTTCTGCAAAGATAACAACAAAATCTTATATTTGAAGTAAATTCTGTAATGATTATTTCTTGGCCGGTTTTACATACTCCTGACAGGTTTTAAAAGTAATAATACCACTGTACATGGCTACTGTTGAAATATTTCTGGTTATTTACTTTTTTGTGTCTTAAATTGCAGATTCAACAGAGTTCCTTTCCTATAATGATCCTCTTGGTACTGTGTTGGTGTCTGTCACTATTTTCAGTTCTCTGTGAGCATCTGCAGTTCTTGTCATTTTCGTCAAGTTCAGAGAAACTGCAGTTGTTAAAGCCAACAACAGGAAAATCAGCTACTTACTTCTTGTATCACTTTTGTTCTGTTTCCTGTGTGCATTAGTTTTTATTGCACAGCCTAATGCAGTGACTTGTAAACTCAGCCAGCCTATGTTTGGTGTATTTTTTGTTCTTTCTGTCTCGTGTGTTGGCCAAGACTATTATTGTGGTTATTGCAATCAATGCAACAAAACCTCACAGCTTCATGAGATGATGGATGGGACTCCGACTCTCTTATGCTGTGATAGCAATGTGTACCCTAATACAGGTTATACTCTGCATGGCATGGATTATGTGTTCCTCTCCATTCCTAGAAAAGAGTTACAATTTACAGCCTGGCATGATAATTATTGAATGTAATGAAGACTCCACCTTTGCATTCTGGTGTATGATGGGATACATGGGGCTGCTGGGTACTATATGCTTTGTGGTAGCATTCCTTGCTAGAAAACTGCCTGACAGCTTTAATGAGGCCAGATACATCACTTTCAGCATGGTTATATTTGTCTCTGTGTGGCTTGCCTTCATCCCTGCATATCTCAGCACTAAGGGCAAATACACTGTAGCAGTAGAAATATTTGCTATTATTGCTTCATCTCTAGGTCTAATTGTCTGTATATTTTTCCCAAAGTGCTTTGTCATTCTAGTGAAGCCAGATGTTAATTTAAAATACACTTTAAATTTGAATGACCAAAGAATAAAATGAGCACAGTAGAACTAGACCTTGAAACAAAGGATTGTATGAAAGCTTATAATACTTCCACAGCGTGTGACCGGGGAGCCAATTTAAAATACAACTAAGCAGACAAAAGGCTCACATAGTGTTGACCAGGCACTCCAGTTACAAAAATGAACCAGTTGCTGTAATAAAAGCACCATCAATGAATAATTTACAAATAAATGTATTTTAGATCCATTATAAAAACAACGCTTTCATCCAAGCATGGGACTTCATCAGAACCATTAAATTAATTCAATACAACCATTTTATAATTTATTCAAATAATCGTGTGATGCAAAATAATTAAGTATTAAAGAAACAAACTCTGAAACTTCATTCCAGTCCTATACATGATATACATAGTAAAAAGTATTCATTATTAAAAAAATGTTTGTATATGTATCTCTCATCAAATATACAGGCAAAGTTATACAATAAAATCCTTTGAAAATCCTTTTAAAACACATTTAGTTTAATTATTGAATTATAAATCAGCTGCCCTGATTTTTAAAATACGTGTCATTGAGGTGTACTCATTTAGCCCTGGTTTTGGTGCCGCTTTTAATCTAAGCTGCCAGATGAATTCCCTTTTCTCAATTTCAATTTCCCATGCACCTCCTCTTGGGGACTTCAGAACAATTTCCAGAATACCAAATAAGAATTTGGTGAAAGAAGTCCAACTGTGTGTTTGTACAAGGAGTTATTAATGTTGTCTTTAGCTATTACATGGGTGTGCTCATATATCCACTTACGGAATTGCCTCTGAGTTTTTCCCACATAAAAGTTGTTACATCCAATGCAAATAGCAAGGTAAACTAACCCTTTGGTGGCACAGTTAACATTACCAAAATAATCTCAATAGGGAGTGAGCCCAAAGTAACTTTAGACTACTCTAAACTATATCTGCACTGACTACATGCACCACAACACCTAGTGCCTCTCTTTTTGTAGTTTGAAAAGTTAATTCTGGGATGTTCCATTAAGTACTTTATATTTTTTTCTTTCAAAGGGGAGTTTTTTTATCAGGTAAAAGGAGTCACCATGTGAGTGAATTGTGCCCCTGCTGTGGATGAGATGGGGAAGTGTTGGCCGAGTAGTTACTTTCCCTGTCTCACAAGTGCAAGTTTGATGATTACCATTCGATGAATAGCTGTTCAACGTTTATTTCTTTCAGTGATTAACCACAGACCCATACTACATATAGGACTGGAATGAAGTTTCAGAGTTTGTTTCTTTAATACTTAATTATTTTGCATCACATGATTATTTAAATAAATTATAAAAAAGTTTTATTGAATTAATTTAATGGCTCTGATGAAGCCCCATGTTTGGAGGGATGAAAGCACTCAACCATTATATGCTGTTTTTATCGTGGCTCTAAAATACATTTATTTGGAAATTATTCATGGGGTGTTTTCATTACAGCAACTGGTTCATTGTTCTTGTAACTGGAGTGCCTGGTCGACACTATGGTGTGTTTCGTTGTATGAAAACTTGAAAACTTTTGCAAATTCAGTGTTTTACATGCAAGTTACATGTTGTCATGGTGCAGTGTACTAAGTATATAAACTGGTCTGTTTTTTTTTTTTTTACTTTCAGTGATGACATATTTTGTAAACATTCATCTGATATATAATCTATATATATATATATATATATATATATATATACACACACACATATATATATATATATATATACATATACACACACACACACATATATATATATATATATATATATATATATATATATTCCACAACTTTTGGTAGGAAAGCGACTTGTTGAGTTACTCTTACACATGAGGATTTCTTCATTGTCTACAAGATATGTCATTTACAGTTTCATATTGTATTGTGTTTTACTACTAATCAGTAATGATATCTTTGTCAGTACAATGAATCATTAAAGGAGTCTGAAAGGAAATAGGATTTATCTGAACTACAGGATACATGGAAGTCAGGATATCATGTCAAAATTCAGGGATTGTAGCTAAATGTATAGCAAAGTGAGGTTACATTTATGTTACAAAAATGACAAGGGGAAAAAAGAAAACTCTACCCAAAGCTAGGCAGAGAGGAAGAAAAAGTACAGATGTAAAATTAATATTTCTGCTCATTATATACACAAATTAAAAGACAGCAACAATTTAAATTGCACTTGTTTAGTTTGTTAACTGTGCTATTCAAGCGGGCTGAAACCCCCTTGTTTTTATTGGATGCCTGGGAGCACTGGTCGGTGAAGCAACTTGCTCAAAGTTACACAGCAGACAGGTGGAGATAGAGGGACTACAGAATGTAGTTTGTTAGCTGCTTGTAGCCTTAAACCTCTGGGATAAACTGCCAAACACATTAAATTGGAGCAAGATTAAATCACTTCTCCACATATTACCAGACTGTTTCACAAACGATGAATACCCAGCCATTTGGATTGTAATGGTTTTTCTGAATAGGGTCAAAAGGGAAGTTAGTTAAAAATGGAAAAGTACAGAATGATGGAAACTTTCAAGTTCTTATTACTTCAGCGATCAGAGCGTATGGGTTTCTTTAGGTGCAGACAATTTGATTTAAGAGTATGCATGTGCAAAGCTTCAATACTGACCATGTGCTTCAGCATATTTATTAACAGGAGGTATACCTCTGCACAAAGGTGGGCCAGCTACAGACCCTGCAAACTACAGACCCATAAGTCTCACTGGTCTCATATGCAAAGCCATGGAAAGAATTATCATGGAAATGATCAATGAAGTAGGAAACCTCCAAAACACTAGACCCAACCCAATTTGGTTTTGTCAAAGGCAAGTCATGCCTACTCGACCTGGTGGACCATGCCTACTCAACCTGGTGGTCTTCTTTGAGAAGGTCACCAAAGCAATGGATAAGAGCAAAATCATTCACACTGTCTACCTTGACCTAGCCACGACATTTGACACAATACTCCACTCAGGCATTGTTGACAAACTCAGGAGGTTAGGTACAAACCCATATGTCACCCCAGTGGATAGCCAATGGGCTGACAGACAGGACCCAGGAAGTTAGAATTGGGGAGTCCACCTCTACAAAGAGGCCAGTGACAAGTGGAGTCCCTCAGGGATCAGTTCTTGGACTGCTCCTTTTTGGCATTTGCTTCTCAGAAGTCAAGGCCAATGTCAGTGGTCTTTGGCTGATTACATTTTCAGATAATTGCAAATTAGGAGCTGTCATTGAATCTCACACTGACACAAATGTTCTCCAGGAGGGGTTGACATAGACAAACAACTGGTGTCAGAGCCTTGGGCTAAAACTAAATGCCAAGAAATGCATAATAGTATCTTTTGGGAAGTCATCCATCCCTGGTAACTATAATATTGACAACACACCCCTTAAAGTTGACCCAGTAGTCAGGGCCTTAGGGACACACATAGGTAGTAATCTAGCCTTTGACCATCATGTGTCTACACTGGTGAGGAAATCATTCTATGTTGAGCAACTTATAAACAAAGGTATGGCATCTAATTCCAACAAAGTCATTGTTTGACTGTATTTGGCATTCCTCAGACCTATCATTGAGTACAATGCCCCCTTTGGTATGTACCTAACCAGGCATATCCAGCAATTAGAACATCCACAGAGGTTCCTCACTAAAAGAATACAGGGCATAAGTAAAATCTCTATGCAGACCACCTCAAAGCCCTCTCCCTGTATTCTGTCTCCTACAGGCTTTTGAGGGGAGATTTATGCCTGGCATACAGGGCATTGTCAGACCCCACTCTGATGGACCTCCTGCATATCCACAAAACAAACAGCACCAGAATTACCCATTCTAAAGACTTAAACCTTGTCTGTGATATAAATAGGACCTGCTGGAGAAAGCGGTATGTATCCCAGAGACTACCTCGTCTATGGAACAGGCTCCCCATCCATGTGAAGCAGAGTTCCTTCATAACCTAATTCAAAAGCAACTTGGAAAATTTGATGGGAAACTGGAAATTCATCCCTGGTTTGGCACCTATGTCTCTAATGGACACAGGTAACCTGTAAATATTTTATCTCCCAGGCCCATGCTTACACTTATCAAGGGTATTTGAACTTATCAGAGATTTGGGATGCATGGCTAGGCTTAAAAAGGCCCTTGTGATTGTTAGCCTAGTAAACACATATAAACCTATATAAAAAGTTAATGTGTTGTTGTGCAGAAGCCATATTTTGGCAAAAAGTATTCTTATATATGGGATACAGTGTCAGATCTAAGTAATTTGCTTAATGAAGTTGCAGTATATACCAGGTTACTGTGATGGTGTGTAGGATCACAGCTAAAATAATTGCACCAGGGAAACCAAAAGAGAATTCCCATAATGAATTGCACCAGGGAAAACCAAAAGGGAATTCCCATAATGAACTGGGGCAATGTTGAGCTGACTGTGATCTTGACAAGACATGTATGTTTCTTGGCTATATTGGTGATAGCAACTGAATAGAAAATAAATGCAACAAACTAGTACACACTAAATACTATCACCTGAGTGTCTTGTGCCCTGAAAGTAAATACTGAGCATTATATGGTGCCAGAGTTGGATACAATGAGTAGTAAATTAAAATAGAAAGTCACCAGTACAACTAGAGAACTGGTCATATGAATCATATGAAGATCAGGGCTACCTAATCTTGCGGCCATTATGCCTCACAAATTACCAATCTAGACTGAATCTCCCTTTTTGAGGAGAGTTAGGCTAGTGTAGCCCAGGGAAAATATATTAATATCCATCCAATGCTCCTGGTCTTGTGTGAAGGAAGACATTCTATCACACCGCCTTATCTGCAAGGAGCAGTCTGTTCCAGAGGGGAGGGAGGCACTGAGTAATGACTCTCTTTCTCTCTCCAGCTTGTTTTATTGATCTTTTGAAGCAGGTTTACATCCTTTTCCTGGTATTTGTTGGAGTCTTTGATTTGTCATGGTACAAGTGATCATTGACTACT
This sequence comes from Protopterus annectens, assembly GCF_019279795.1. Classification (NCBI taxonomy): domain Eukaryota; kingdom Metazoa; phylum Chordata; order Ceratodontiformes; family Protopteridae; genus Protopterus; species Protopterus annectens. The sequence continues at coordinate 889,628,481 of NC_056730.1, read as the reverse complement.
GGTCCCTGATGCTTGGAAACCAAGGGACTGGTCCCCATTGAGGAGCCTGTAAGGCAAAAAAAAAAGACTGACAGTGCTTCTAATCTTTTCTGTTAGGTTAGGGATTTTAAACCTGTGATTCTCTCTCTGTAGCAAACCTCTGAGGGGACTTTCTAACTGTTTGATATGACTGGTGATGTACATCACATTGATGACATTGTATTCTGTAATTGGTGTGATCAGTATTAAATACAAGGGGAAATAACATCTTTATATCTGAATGACATCCTCTTAGTGATCAGCAGCATGAAGTAGGATTTCCTGACAACCGTTTCTGCATTGCGATCAAAGGATTGGGAATTATTAACCCAGGTTCCTAGGTCTCTTAACTACAGTTTCATTTTTTGTCATGCTATATGCTAGGAGGGTGGTTTGCTTGTCAAATGTGACAGTATTGCATGTGTTTAGCATTTAATTTAAACCCATTTTCAATATTCCAGGCATTTATAAGTATATGTTTCTGCTGGAGATCTTCTGTGTCACAGAGGGATTTGACAATTGCTCCCAGTTTGCAGTCATCCGCAGACTTGGTTAGCTATATGGTTTGGTTTTAGTCCATAGGCAAGAGAAGCAAATACCAAACAAAACTGGTCCCAACACTAAGCCCTGTTGGATACCACTGGTTACCTTCATGTTCTTGGACACTACCCCTGCCACACATACCACATGCGTTCTGTCTTTTAGTCAGTTAGCTATCTATCTTACCACATAGGTGGTCTATTTGGAATATATTTGGTTTACTAATTATGCTAACTTAGAAAACAGTTTCAAATGCCTTGGTCAAATCAAGGAAGGCTGTGTATACAGTGTGACCACTGTCAACAACATGTGCTTCTTTCTTGAAAAAAATTAGCAGGTTCATTAGACAAGCTCTACCTTTTATAAAACAAATTGCTGCACTTCTACCCTGATAAGATTTTTAATAGCTAAGTTAATCAAGTCAGAATCAATAATTATTTGTTATTGTCCTTGGTTTCAATTGCCACCCTGAGTTAATGGGTTCATTCCCTCCAGTACAGCTCTTTTAAGTGTGTACCTTTAACTCCCAGTGGGTGTGGCTTGAGCCTTTAAAAAATGAAATTATCACCTTAAAATTCTAATACATTTTCATTGACAGAGGTGAAATATCAATACAATTGTGTTTCCCTTCATATATGATTCAAGATAAAATATTCTGATACCTTGTATGTAGTATGGTTTGGAATTATTAATGTTAATATGAACAAGCAATATTTGACACCTAAAGGCACAGTAGGAGGTAATTGCAGAAAAGCCTGGAGGCACACTCAGCTGTAATGAGATCTAATATTCTTTCTTCCATTTTTAATCAAATTCCTAATACTTTCCTTAACATGTGGACCTTAAGATCTAATGAGGTTTTTTTTTTTCTTTTATTGTACTTTTTATTTATGTTGGTGGACCACTATGGGGTTTGCTTTTAAATTTTGCATTGTATTTGGATCTAGATGAGACTGCTATTTCTACACATTTATTTATGTAGGTATCAAATCCAACTGTTCAGCAATATCTGGGGTGATGCTGCTTTACATGAATTTTAAAACTTCATCATACAGTTTTAGAAGATTTGTCCACTTGAAGTCTTTGAATTCTGACATATTGATTAAATGAGGTTTAGATAGTCCAAAGGATAAGATTACTAGATTATGGTCTGACTTATGATGCTACATTTCTAAGTACAACATCAAGAATATTTTGTCCTCTGTTTATGCGAGTAACAGTCTGAGCTATTGAGTTTTTTATTTATTAGATCTAGAAACTTATGTGCATATCCTAAATGGTATGTGTAGGTACACCAGTCAGTTTATAGGTAGTCAAAGTTTCCCTGAATTATGTTTTTTATTTATGCGAAGTTCATCCTTCATGTATAGGGACTTGTCATGTTCTTCTGGGGTCACGGAACAGGTGATAAACTGATTGCTGATTTTGCTTAGAATGAAATGGTGTTGGATAAGTTCCATTTGTGGATCCCTATGAATCTGTCAAGAGGTGTTATGGTCTCAAACAAATATGGATACGCCACCACAGTTGCCACTGGGTCTGAAAGCATGGTAAGTGTTAAACCTTGGTAGGGAGTGTTTTCTAAGAATTTAAACCATGTTTCAGTGATTGCACACGTATGGACGTTTTCCAAATGCAGGAATTTCTCAAGGTCAGGAAATGTGTGGTTTAGACTTCAAGCATCCTCCCTTCTCCATGAATGATGCCTGGGTACAAAAAAGGTTGAATTCCACAATAACATAAAACTGGTGATTTCTAGGGAGATCCAGCCTGTGTCAGTGTGGAATGAGATGCTTGAGAATCTTACTTGCTTTTTAAGGAATGGTCTGCATCTGTCATTCAAAAGCATCCACATACTGACTAAACACTTTCCAATTTATGACAGCCAATAAAATTTAACATAGACACTGGGGTAAATATAATTGTAATTTCACAAGGTACCTTCATTGAAGGTTGTGCATCAGGGCCGGCAACTCGGCACGTAAAAATCTACTGCCAATCATTAGCGGACCAGAGTTCTGCTGTGGCGACCCCTAACCGGGAAAAGCCGAAAGACACAACAACTTATAGATGCATCTTCAAGTGTCTGCAGATCAAAGCAAAAATGGATGCATGCAGCCCATGATAGTAATTCAGATGCAAAGAAAAGTTAATATCTATGAGCAAGTGGAAAGGGTGCAAATAGGAGTGCTGGATCTATGAGGTAGTGGATCCTTTAAGTATAACCACTGAATAGAGACATTGGATGTAAACTAAATTAATTACCCAAGCTGAAGAAAAAAAATAATGTATTTGGTGATGCTAGACACCTTAAGTGTGATCTAACAGAGATGTGTTTATAACCTGGTGCTGTTCCATATGCCTTCATTAAAGAGTAACACTCCCCATCCATTCTAAGGCATAGGCCAAGCTAAAAGTAATGGACTGTCTGGGGGGTAATTGAAAGGGTTACAGAAAATACAGATTGATGTTTTCCCATACTGCTAGATATGAAGACAAATGGCAAAGTGAGAATTTATTTTGACTTAAATTGAGTGAATGATTTTGTTGACATGGAGAGGTTTATCCTGTCTGTCACAGAAGATATAGTAAACTGGCGCAAGGCTGTTCTCTATGTTAGAGGCATCTACTGGGTTTTGACAAATACTACTTGACTCAAACAGCAGAAAGGTGGCAATGTTCATTACTCCATTTTAAAATATTCTGTTCTTAATGGTTACATTTTGGAATCACTTCAGCACCTGGAATATTTTGATATAAAATCAGAGTAGTCCTCAAAAATCACAAGGGTGTAGTGGTCATGATGAATGACATTTTAATATTTGGACCCGATAAAGAAATGCATGATAAGAATATGAAGGCATTAATTAAGACCATAAAAGAGTTAGAGCTCAAGTTAAAAAAGGAAAAGCGTTGCTGTGGCAAGAGAGACTCAGTATTTCAGCCTCTGCATAAGCAGATATGGCATTAGATCACATCCAAGCGAAGTAAAAGCTGAATGAAGTGCCAAGTCAGAGAGTGGCATGGAACTCTGACAAATGTTTGGCATGTTACACTATCTGCTGAAATTCATGCCAGGACAGTTAATCTTATTTATTTATTTATTTTACTTTTATTGTACATTTGTTGATTTGTAATTTTGGTTCATCCTCTGACAGAAGTGCTAAAGAAAAATGTGTCATGGATGTAGAGTGATGCCCAAGTCCAGGCCTTCCAAGGAGTTAAATCAATGTCAGTGTCAACACCAGCACTTGCCTATTACAATGTCAGCAAACTGATGGTAATGAGTGCAGATAACAGCAATTAAGCCATTAGAGCTGCTTTACGTCATTAAACAAGTCATGTTTCAATTTAAGACAATGCCCTACAGATACAGAATTCTTACTCAGTTTATCACGGGGAATGCAGCTGCATGTAGATGGGTTTTTAAAAATCTGTAAAGAAGTATGGCATTTCCACACAATGTCATGTCCTCATTAGCCACAAGGAAATGGTGTTACTAACAGAGTTGCATAAATAGCTAAGAAAATACTTAACCAGCAGATCTGCACGTAGCTCTTACAGCTTATAGAGCAATGCTCACAGTGTGACTGGAGTGAGTCCTGCACAAGTGATGGGCTACCAAATTTTAATTACGATTTCAGTGTTTGATGTAAAGTTGTTACCAAAGGCTATTTCATATAAGATTAAGAAACAAAATTAACAAAAGGCTAAATCTGCTAACAAATGTTTTGACAACAAAAGACATTCAGTATGTTCCTTGCCTAACTTGAACTTAGGTCAAAGAGTTTGTCTCAATAATTTAGAGGATGAAAGGAGATTGAAGACAACTGATCTGACTGTAGCCTAATCTGTGGACAGGAGATCATATCTAAACAGACAATGGAACTATAGTAAGGAAAAATCCGACTCATAACTATTCCTGAGATGTCCTCATCAAACAGACAATTGTTACTACTGGATGAGCAATTTGTATGACCAGGGGCATCTGATGAAGTGACAGATTCTGAGTGAGTATCTTTACAGTGCAATGACTGGACTAGTCAAGTTGTACCAAAAAAAAAGAGAAGCCCCTGTTCCAAAAGAGATGTATTACCTGCAACAGACACATTAATTAATGTTGACTTGTAACAAAAACAAGCACCTCACATCCACAATCACGGAGTTATTTCCTGAAGGTGTAAGATAAGGTTTCCAGTGAGGCAACAAGAGCTGTGATGCTTCCAGAAACAGATAAGTAATAAAATGACTGCTATTATGAAAGTATCCTGACTGCAAAAGCCTAAATATTTTCTTTGTTAGTGAGAAATGTAAACTGTTATAAAGCAATATCAAATACTTTTGATTCATATTTCAAAATGAAAAGAAAAAAAGAATGTATATGTAAATGCTATAAGTGTGTGTAGTGTCTTAAATTTAAAAGAGAATGACATTGTCTTATCAAAGGAGGGGAGATGTGGTGTTAAAAGAACATCATGATGGTGTTGTGTGATTGGTGAGAGACTAATTGTGCCTGCATAAACCTAAAGGGGTTTTCTATGATGCACTGAAATAGTGTTGAGCTGCCTGCAGTCTTGAAAAGACATGCAAGTTTCTGTGCTATACTGATGATTGCAACTGGCATAAAAATAAATGCAGTAAATTAGTACATATTAAACCCAGTTTCCTGAGTGTCTGATGCCTTGAAAGTAAGCATGGAGCATGGTTAGAAGGAGAAGAAACGAGTGTGTTTGTATATTTATAAATAAATATTGTGGACCTCTGTGCTGATAAGGTAAAATACTTGCAACATATTTCAAAAGATCAGAAGTCATTCCTAGTAATGTCAGAGTAAATGAAGGGCAGGACGTGGATAGATACTAATGTACTGCAAGTCTTAATCAAAGCTGGACAGACTATATCATTCCATGCCTATATACCGAGGGATGGGAGGTTTGTAAGTTTGATTATAAAAGACTAGACACTGCTAGAAAGTTTTGTTGGGTCAGGGTATAGTAAAAGTCTCTATTTCTTAGAGATGCGCAGACAGACTGTTTGCTTCTTTCTAAAGTATTCCTTTTGTTTTCCTGTTGTTTTGCTTCTTACAAATGCTGCAAAATTTGAAACGCATTCTAATCAGTGTCTAAGTTTTATTGGCATCCAGTATTGTCGCCTAATAACTTAATTCTTCCTAAGCAAAAGTTATACTCCCTTAGTGCATTTGGGGAATAACTTGTTTGTTGCAGTGGACTCTAGGACACACAATAAGCAGGAGAGCTTCGAGGATACCAGTGCAGTATGGGATATAACCCTGGCTGGTCTTGGTTCATTTCCATTGAAGGGAGACATCATGAGTAAAAATGTGGTTATTCAGGCTTGATGAGGTAAACCACCTGTGCTGCATAAGAGACACAGTAGGAGACTGGAAGGATCTATGAAGAGAGAAATGTTGCAGAGACAATACCTCGTGTAAAAGACTTAAGTTTAATTAACAAAAGATACCTTAAAGCTCTGTGATTACTTCAGAGCTATGACCACAATAGGGTGAAGAGGGCAGATGCCCCACATACAAACTGTTAGGAAGTGTGATCAGCAGTTGCTGGTGGGGAGTGACTGCAGTACCGGCATTCATATAAGAAGCCATTTTTGATATTATGGCTTCTTTAATGAATATTGATACTACATTCGCAAAGCTCTGCATTTTGGTAAGTTTTTTGAGGTTGTAAACTCCTTGTTTTTGTCCTACACTTTCTGTTAAGTGGCTGCCAGTCTGGAGAATTGCCCAAGGCACCTGATAATCAGCTAGCTGTGTCCCTAGACTACTTGCACCAATAACTGAAGACAAACTATAAAAAAAAAAACTGATACTTTTTTCAAAATAGTTTTTAATTTTAGACTCAGGCATTTCTGTAATGAACCACCAAGCACAGAAGCTGTCTATTAGGCAGGTCTATCAGGAATTCAGAGGGCATTAAAATTCATTTTACACCTCATCACCACATCAGCTACTTTTACTTCCTTGACTAGAATCATCAATAAAATTCAAGTCACTAGGATAATTCGACTTTTAGAGTTTATAGTAACAATCTTTAACTTCAGCACCACTTCATAAAGTTTCGCTTCAGCTAAATCACTGCACCACCACAGAAGCATGTTTTCAATGCCACAATTAAAGTGACCATATTTTTGATAATTTATGTTGGTCAGCATCTAGACCTTATCAACATTTTTTTTCTAATAAAGCCAACATTTTTTTTCCCATTGAAGTAGTTCAAGAAAACTTTTAACATAGTACTTGTTCAAACATATTTCAGAACTTCTGAATAACTACAGAAAAGATCAAGGCATTTAGAAAAGAACACCATCAATGTACAGAGCTATTTACAATTATATCTTGCCTTTTGTTGTGAAGTCTAGCTAAAAGAGAAAAAAAACATTTGTAATAGACAGATAAGCTCCTACCTAAGCAGGATTCTGTATAGTTTTTGTGATTTTTCTGGACAGAACTCTACAATGGTCAATGCTATTTTAGATAAGAGTCCTTAATGGGTTGATTGTCATTCATATTTTTGGGTAAATGAGTAACTTATCATTGTAATCAGAATAAGGTTTTGAAAATGATTATTTCCCAATTAGATTATATATGCCATCACTTAAAGTTATCATAGAACCCTCAATGTATTTCAATAAATATGTCTCTAAGTTCTGCAGTAGGGAAATGTTTGTTTAGCTTACATATTTTAAGAAATCAGACTGCCCTTTCTCATAAGTGCACTTCTTGGCTTGTCTTCTTGGAGTTCCATGTCTTTTCATTTTACACCTTTGCTCGAAGTCTCCATTTCTCAATACATCACATGTCCTTATCTTTTGATTCATTGATAGATGGAATTTTGCTCAAACTCATATTTGAACATTAGGGTGGCTGATGTTACCTGTGGTTGCAGATTAGATGTTCTGTGCTCATATATTATCTTAACATTATGTGCACCTGTTGTCACCATGGTATTCCTTTTACATTAATAATTTTTGTAAGACCAGGTTTCATTTAAATGTATTTTGTTAGACAAAATACAGTATTTTCTTTGCATAAGACAAAAATGCATCCATATTAAAGCAGGCCTTCACAGTGTGTATACGGTTTCAATTAATGCACTTTCAGTAAGTGAAAATAACCTTCAGTCAAGGATGCTGATATGAAAAAAAAGTGCAGTACATTTGAGTGCAAACACATTTTTCTTGTATGGTACTAGGCTTGGAAACCAACGTTAAAGAGGAGTGTAGACATTTACAGGGTTTTGGTATTATTAGGAGGTACTTCAGACACAGCCAGCTAGTCAGTTTGGCTGAAATGCAGAAAGTCATTGCAGTGCAGTCCTCAGAAGTTTAGAATAGACACTCAAGAGTGTGTGCAAAAGTCAGGTCAAATATCCAGCATTCCAGCATATTAATAATAATATTCAGGAGGATCAGGATATGACTGCAGAAACTGCAGACATACATATCAGTACTGTTATTGGAGACAGTGCATTCCATGGTACAGAACTTATGGACAGTATAATGAATGCAGAAGCTATGGACATAAAGATTTAATTCAGAGATTGTTGCCATCTACCTCCACAGTACATGATAAAACATTCTTACCCAAACTACAGTGTTTGTATACTTTATTCTGAAAGATACAAGAAGATCTGGCCCATAAAAGAGAGACCGGAATCTACTCAGCACAAGTTTGGGTAATTACCGATAAAGACATTAATTCCAGTCTCATTCCACTTTCTTCCATTTATTTCCAGTTTATTCCAGTATTCAACAATCATATCAGTTCTTACACTGGCGAGCCACCATCAATGGGAGGGGGCAATATTTTCAGTTAAAGTAAGTCCCAAAACCCCATAGCATCCTTATCAGCAGTCAGACTACTTGTATTTTGCAGAGCAACAGTGTTCATTTAGAACATTACTTCAGAAAATCTACAGTAAAGTCTCAAAGAACTTCAACAGAGTAGCAGTGTTCCTTCAGAACATTACTTCAGAAGATCTACAGTAAAGTCTCAAAGAACTTCAGACCCTCCCAGATACCAATGTAAAGGACATTATCCAGTTAAAAGCAACACATCAGAAATCTTCACCATCTCCAAAGCAGACAACAGATTTCCAAGCTTCCAGTGTGACATCACAGATCCAAGAAAGTCCTTACAAGACAGAGTTTGAAAATGTTCCAAGATGCCAGGCCTCCTTCTTAAAGCAACTTCAACTTTCCTTATGCGAGCATTCATTTTTATTATAATGCATTTTCTAGCTAAATCAAACAGTAAATATCAGAAAGGTTTAAATACATCAGTAAATGTAAATAGTATAAATATGTCAAACAGTACTTCTACAGTAAAGGCACCAGTAATTGTGTGCTTTAAAGTTAAAAATTGAATAAAAAAGTCTAAAATACTGTGTTCCAGAAATGTTCATTTAAATTTCAACATTATTAGTTCAGGAATGTTAAATCTTTCTAAACCCAAAAGGGTTAAAGCATAGAAGCAAACTGCAATGGACACATTTTCTCATAATTTTCAAAATAAGTCAGCTTCTAACAGTATGGTTTCAGACTTACATAGCACAAATTCTTGTTTGCTACAGCACATTTAATTCAAAATACAGAGTTAAATTGCAGTATTTGCAGATATTGACAAACACAATGTATGTAGCATGAAGACTTCCAGACAAGACACAAAGCAAACATTTGTAATGTCTTAGGGTCATATTATTTCAAATACAGATGTTCAGAATGTAATAAATTTTAGTTTATTGTTTTCAGAAGCCAATGCAAATATTGTACTGTGGGGGATAAGAGAGATCAGAGTGCAGATTATACATGATATAAAGACTTCAGTGAAAGAGGAAATGCATACCTTAGCTGAAGTCAATGTTATTACTAGTGTTTCTATGCAAAATAAAGAAGAAAAGCATATCTTTTCTCAAGTCAATGTTATTATTAGTGTTTCAGGGCAAAATAAAAAAGAAACGCATGCCATAGCTCACGTCAGTATTGTTTCTAGTTCTATAAAAAAAATAATTTTCAGCTTATCTATAAAGGGTGTGGCAGCCTGGCATCAAACCAGAATATTTATCTGTCATTGTTCAAGTCTGAGAAAAATGACAATATTTCATTATTTGCAGAAAAGAGATTATGTAATAATGTACTGATTAATACAAATACATCAATTTTAGTTACAAATAGACCTCTATTAGAGGACTTGAGTGCAGCTATGTCAGGATTTGAAGTGTATTGGTTGGGTTGCATGATAACTATGCACAGGATTTGAAGGATCAAAGGTTACAGCAGTAAGCAGTTCTGAGTGTAACAGCTCCATACTAGGTATGAGCATGTCATCAGAGTTGCATGTTGTTTTAGACTTCAGTGACAAGATTTTATGGAAACAGAATGTACAGTAGTGAACACAGATGACACTTGTAAGAATGCGTGTGCAGTAGATTGTGTAAATGTACAGAATGTGAAGAATTGATAATGACAGGAAAATGCAGATCTATGGGTCAAAAATAAAATAAATTCCAGTTCTGCTGCCACAGCTGAAGTGCAGGAGTCAAGTTACCATATTTTCGGAAACAGTATCTTATTCTCAGAAAAGATAAGAGACTGTGAATGGCCAGTAAGAAAAAAGGTAACAGTTTCAGGCTAGTACTAGATTTAAAATTGGTATAAGCATTTACCATTCTGGAAGCACATGTTGTGCATGGCATACCAGAAATGATAGTCAAGTTAATTTGCAGAATAAAGGGTTTACAGTTATAGATCTGGTAAATAAATGTTTATGTGTTACTTATTTATTTTTGTTTTGCAAACATTAAGAACTTTGAATTTTGGTACTAAAGTATTGCAGTGCATAAATAATATCTTGATACAGACAGAGACAGAAAAGCATTCACATATATTAAATGATGTTTAGCTAGTTTACAGAATGTAGACTTTAAAGTCAATGCTACATTTTAAAAGTGACAGTACAGTCAAAAGTTCAGATCCCATGCAAGAAGACCTTTGAATTATGGTAGCAAAGTGTTGCAATACATAAACAATATCATGATACAGACAGAAAATCATTCAGTGATATTTTGCTAGTTTACAGAATATAAAATTTAAAGTCAATGCTACATTTTAAAAGTGATAGTACAGTCAAAATTTCAGATCCCATGCAAGAAAAGAGTGCAGCAATAATATTATGTATCATTAAAGCCACAGGTTCAAATCTCACTTTAGGAGATGAAAATACTTCACATACTTGTATAAAGAGTAGACAAGTAAAGTTCCAGAATCATATCAGTTCAACTCTAGTAATAAATGTGTATATGTAAACAACTCAAGACTGTATATATTTCATGCAGAAATTACAGTTTACCAAGCACACCAGAGGGACTGACTTACAAAGCTGAGTTATCAGATTACAGGCCAGCTCAGCAAGCTGAATTAAAGACAGTACTGTATGCCATAAAACAGTATGCAAAGATCAGTTTAATATTATTAGTGACAGTTTTATTCAGTAACAGTTCTTACTATTTATCCAAGAAAACTGTAGACAGTAATGATAAATCCTTGTAACATTCAATAGTACTAAAAGAGTTAAATTATGTCAGCTAGGAAACAGCTGTGTAAAGCAGTGGGCAGAAATCTGCACACTGAAGAAATTCTGTTGTAAATTATGACCTGGTTCACAGAGTGAATGTAGAAAGTTCAATAGTTAAGATTAATTTTATAAAGGTGCAGAAATGCAAATATTAATACAATGTCAGATTACTTCTTTAGTTTCATTTGGGTTTATGACAGAAAAAAATAATGCCACTGAGGTTTCCATTTGATTTAATAATGAAGTTATAACCTTTCCATTTCACTGTAGTACATTATCAGTTCAATAACAGACTTGTGAGAATTTATTAGTAAAATAGGTCTATTTTACTACAGTACATTATCAGTTTGCTTACTGACTTACAAGAGTTTATTAGCAGCATATGTTTATTTCATGCAGAAAAAATTTAAATAAAGTCAGAGCAACAAGCAATGATTTAGGTTTATAACTGTTAAGGCTGCAAATGTTATTTTAAGCACCTGGCATGGCTTTTTTGTACTTTGTAGATATTGCTACAAAAATACATGCTGTCAGTTTTGAATATTTGAATAATTTCCAGTCTGGTTTGAAATACCATCAAGAAAAAATATTATATCTATTACATCAGCCACCCAACCTTGCACATGAGATGGGAAAGAGGGGTTTGGAAGGCTTAAGTGTAAAAGGAAAGGAAACATGGGACTTTAAGGTGGCCCTTCCAATACCTCAGGAGTGACTGTGACAATGCAGGGTAAGGCCTAAACTTGACAAAAACTGTAGTGTGTAACTCAGGGATCTACAGAAAGACAAGACCACCAAAGCCAGAATTCAAGATTACTGTTTTTTAAACGTGTTTCAGTTATCTAAACAATAGTATTCTTTAGAGTTAAAATGTAAATACAACAGATGTGCATTTCTTCAATGTTTGTTTAAATGTGTATCAGTTATTTAAAATGTTTTAAGTTAAAATGTATATATAACAGATGTAAATTTATGCAGATTAGAGTTAAAACAAGTATGCAAATGTTTTTATGTTTTCAGACAATTGTATAACAATACTAGCTTTCAATTTATGTTTTTATGTGTTCAGATAATACTGACAGAAAAAAAGGTATTCCTTTATTGATAGTTTAGTTACCAGAACAGAATATTTACCAGATTCCAGTTTATGTTTTTATCTGTGTTCAGATAACACTAGCAGTAAAGGTATTTATTTAGTATTAGTTTAGTTAATTTCCAGAATATAACATTTATACACAGCTATTTTACATGTTCAGTATAAATATGCATTACTTTAATGTACATTTCAGTCAGATTTCAGAATATGACATTCATACTCAGTTATGAGTTAAATATAGTACATTTCAGTCAGATTTCAGAATATAACATTTGTACTCAGTTATACATTTCTAACAGCATTACTAGACAGTTTACAACATGCAGTTACAGCACTCCACATTATTCAGTCATTAGTTTAAAGGGTAAAGTAACAGACTTATCTGTAACATGCTTATTAAGATAAATTATTTAAACAATAAGTAGTAATAGTTATTTAACATACTCAAGGCATAACAGGTCATTAATTAATTCACAGAATACAGTGCACCTTATATAATTATTGCACATTAGACAGAAAGTTAAAAATACACTGATCAGGTATGCAAAAGTATAGATCTGAAATACAGAAAGCATAGGTTTTAGTAAATGTAGTTCTACTATTACAGCACATAGATACTTAGGATATTTAAGATACAAATTTAAAAGGCAGACAGTGCAGCGGTTAGCATTGTCGCCTCACAGCAAGATGTTGTCCCATTCGATTCTCAGCTGGAGCACCTTCTGTGTGGAGTCTGCATATCCTCCCCTCGGTAGAGTGACGTTTAAAGACATGCAGGTAGGTGCATGCGTGAATGGGTGCCTTCTTTGAAGGTTGGGTGTCGGGCTGGCAACTCAGCACCGTAAAAAATCCACTGCCAATCATTAAAGGACCAGAGTTCCGCTGTGGTGACCCCTAACCGGAAAAGCCGAAAGACATTAGTTTAGGATTATTAGTAATGAATCTTGCTGAAGATTTACAGAAACAAGTTAATACAGTATATTGTAATTATGCTTCAAGAGGTGTAAAAAAGAGGATTTGCCAGTTATAACATTTTAAAGAATTGGCCAGTTATAATTAAATCATAAAGTTGAGACTTCAGTCCAAAAAGACCATACAAGCTTAAGTGACACCTAGTGGTCAAAATTAAAATTGCAAGTTTATTTACCAGATAAACAAAAAATATTTTCTTTTAGTTCTAGTGATCATTATCATAGCTGGCCTTAGGCATAGGCCAACTAGGTGGCCGCCTAGGGTGCTGGTCTAGCAGGGGCGCTTTTCCAGTATTAATTTGGTGTAGGTAGACCAGGGTGAGGGCACCAGGTGGTGTGGTGGAGGGGAGCAGTGGAGCCCTTTTGCCTAGGGCACCAGTTGATCTAAGGCCGCTCCTGATCATTATAGTATCCTTCGTACACTATATTAATAAAGTTATAACATAATTACAGAACTAAATCCCATTTTAGTGACAATTGTTATGGAATAAGTCCTACATAAATACATTTAGTAGAATAGATCTTGCAAAGGCCTGAAAATGTAAGTTTAGGCATGTGTCTTCATTTTATATTTTATATTTTAAGGTAACTACAGAAATAGATACCTGTGTGTTCAGGTACCTTCAGGAGGAGTTGTAAAATCAGGTTTCATTTATATGTATTTTGTTAGACAAACATACAGTATTCTCTTTGCATAAGTCTAGAAATGCAGCCATATTAAAGCAGGCCTTCACAGTGTGCATACGGTTTCAGTGAATGCACTTTCAATCAGTGAAAATAACCTTCAGTCAAGGATACTGATAACAAAATGTGCAGTACATTTTAGTGCAAACACGTTTTGCTTGTATGGTACCAGGCTGGGGAAACAAGATTAAAGCGTGTAGACATTTACAAGGTTTTGGTATTATTAGGAGATACTTCAGACACAATCATCTAGTCATTTCATTTGGACTGATATGCAGAAAGGCTTTGCGGTGCAGCCCTCAGTAGTTTAGTACAGACATTTGAGAGTGTTCACCAAAGTCAAGTCAAATATCCAGCATTCTATAATTTTAATAATATTATTCAAGAGGATCAGAATGTGAGCGCAGATACTATGGACAATTATTAGCACTGTTATTGGAGGCAGTACATTTCTGAGTACAGAACTTATGAACAGTATAATGAATGCAGACGCTATGGACATTAAGATTTAATTCAGATATTACTGACATCTACCTCCACGGTATATAATAAAGCATTCTTAACTGAACTACAGTGTTTGTATACTTTATTCTGAAAGATACAAGAAGATTTGGCCCATAAAGGAGAGACCGGGGCCTGTTCAGCACAAATTTGGTTTATTAACAAATAAAGACATTCATTGCAGTGTCATTCCCATTTCTTACAGTTATTTCCAGTGTCATTCCAGTATTCTACAGTCATATCAATTCTTACAGTTTTATGGCCTTCCCTCTACTAGCCATAAATTCACTGTGCCATCTTGTAGCTTTAATGAGGTTCCTTTTTGTAAGTTATTCCTTGTTCCTTCACTATTACAAAACTGTTTGAATTGGGTGCTATTGAGTTGTAGGCCATTATCAGACATGATAATGTCTGGAATACCACACACTGTAAAAAGTCTAATTCAAGACTGGACTTACAGGATTAGCTGCTGTGGTTATCATGGCCTCTACAGATGGGAATTTGGAATGCATATCTAACAGTACTACCAAACAGTCTACTGTGAATAATTACATAAAAGCAACCATGTTCTTCCGGGGGGGGGGGGGGGGTTTGGTAATTCTGGCATAGTATTTTAGTCCATTAAAATGAAGTAATATAGAATGCCCTCTATCATGTCATCTATACTAGGAAACCAAATTCTTACTATTGTTTTTGTTTTCACCACCCCTAAATATGCATCAGTGCCAAACTGTATATGTCCTCTCTCTCTCTCTTTCTCTCTCTCTCTCTCTCTCTCTTTTTTTTCTGAATTATCAGACTTGTCCAGTTCAAAAAGTAGATACCATCTGCTGAAAGAGTTATTTCATCCTTACATTTTTCATGCCATTTTATAGTCTCTATGTCTGGGTCATTTCTGCCTTGATTGTGTTTAATACTATTCATATCAAATAGTTTTATTTCTTGGAAAACTATGCATTTTCCTGTCTGTTTCTAATTATTCTTGACTTATACCCATTTGGCAACACACTCTGGTTGCATTCTATGACAGCTAAATCATTGGCTACTGACCAGTTCTCCTTCTCAATCTCCAAACTCCTTCTCCAGACTAGAGACCTGAAGCTCCCAGACTGATGGGGCTGGTTAATTTTTTTCCACATGGTTGGAGACAAAATATAGATTATACAATGTTACATTTGTATGACCTTACCTTCTCCTTACCTTTTTCTGTACCTTTTCCTTGCCCTCAAATGCCTCTGTGGATTTCATCACCACTACCCACTCCAATAGATCATTCAATTGGTCCACAGCCTTTCTTGTGGCAAAAATATTTCAGCAATTCAATGAGTAGCTGCTGTCTACAATTTGTCACTTGTCCCCCCTTACTTCTCTGTCTTTTCTGTTCACAACGGCACCTTCACATCTCCCTAACATGACCCTGCGTACCGACATTACTTCCTCCATCTCTTTCTGGGCTAAAGTATGAAGAGATCTTGCTTTTCTAGTCTCTGATCATATTCCCGCACTGCTGTCCCACAGATTTTTTCATAGATGCCCTCTGAACTCCTTCCAGCAATCTGATGAACCTTTGCTTATGTGGCCTGCATAAATGCACACGATATTCAATGTATGGTCTGACTAAGACCCTGTAGAGTGGAAGCATTACCTCTTTGCTTCTGGAATGTACTACCTTGCAGATACACTTCAACATTCTGTTTGCTGCTGTCACTGCCCCCTCAATCTGTTCATGTAGCCTTAGTGGCCCAATCCAGGTTTGACCAACACTTCATATCATTTTGTGGTTATGGCCATCAGTTCCACTTCTCCAATCTGATAATTCATATCAGGTATTTTTTTGTGGCCTAAGTTTAGTACTTTGGACTTTTGCATATATTTCCATTGAACCTCACATCAGAATGTCTCAGCTGCTGTGCCACTCACACAGGTGTATATCATATATTTGAAATTCCAAAATATCAAACACCATAAGTTCGAACTTGGAATTTTGAATTATGATAACATCGAACACTCAGAATAGCAAACTTTTTCCCAGGGGAAAAAAATTGCTGTTCCGAGAAACATACACACAACACAAGCACACCAAAATAAATAAACCACACACACATAGTTAACAAACCCAACCCTACACTAAACCATACATACATTCCTAACTATCCACTTACCTTAACCCGCACCCTAACCCTAAGGTCCGTAACTATCGCACACATACCCGACGAAACTATACACAAACAAACTAATTAATACACACACATACAGTTAACAAAACCCAACCCTACACTACACCATACATACATTCCTAACTATCCACTTACCTTAACCCGCTCCCTAACCCTAAGGTCAGTAACTATCACACCACAGTGGAGGAAATAGTGAAGCCACGGAATGGCCCACCGAAATCTTGCCCTAGGTAAGATTTCGATGTTCCAGGGCTTCACTATTTTCATCCTTCGATGTAGTGGGTTCAATATTATGACATTCGAAGTTTTACAACTTTGAAGTTATAATATAGACCCCACTCACACTGCCAGAGGCTTTTTACTATGTTCCCTAACAACAAAATGATGGGTGGGGTTACAGCCTTTGAGGGTAATGCAATGGCAGTAGGACGAATCTGCCCCAACCATGTGTAACACACCACTCAGTGATTACCCACCCAACAGCTGGTAGCCACCACTTGTCCAGAGCATCCCATTTTACTAGCAAATAATGTTATGAGGATGCTTTCCCACCACACTTCACACTTTTCCTGACAAGTGAATAGGTATTGTCTTTTTGCTTCTTTTTACCCTTTTGTTGGCTGTTCCAGTTCCTGGATCATTACTCAAACCCACATCATTTGTATCACAGACATTGTTTTGGCACTCTGTGCCACAAAGCTGATCAAACTACATACTATGCAATCATCCTCATATAATCTTCTGCAATGTTACAGGGGTGAGTGTGTACCTTTCCATATAGACAGCTCTGTCTTCCTTTCTTCTTCTGTAGTGTAGTCTGAACTGATAGGATTGTAACTGGAGTGATATTATGTCTGCTCTAAATGGATGTTTTGACTTATTTTGTTAATGGTAATCCCTTTTCCAAATACACATTCGTGGAAATGTTCACAGTTCCACACTACTACTACTTCTTGCACTTCATGATTTATTTATGAATATCTCCTGTGTGAACTGGTTGTGTAGGCTATTTTCTTCTATCTTCCATCCTGCACTTGGAGTAGAATTGTTCCCAAGCTTACTGTCATTTATTTCTAATACTGCTTCGATTTTTTTATGCCTGATAGCTCATTCAAATTATGCACCCTTTTTCATTAGTGTCCTCGATAGTGCTGTTTTCATAATCAAGTCTTTCTTGTGAACTTTAAGCTAGCGTTTGAAATTCCTGAAAGACCTCTGCCTTACCTAGTATTGTTTGATGCTATGTGATGTATTAGCTTTGCAGGATTTGGGTCTGTTTACAATTTCTTTCTTGATAATGTAAAGCCATATAACTGAAGCATACATTTTTCAGATTCACATGAATCCTTGCTTAATGAAAAGAGTCTATTAGGTGCTTTTCTTATTACATCATGTACTTTTTGTGTTTTTCCAAATATGATTACTTTATAACTGTATCTTTTGCATTTTTTTCTATGGATAACCTGCTGTATTATGTGTTGGAATACCTCTGATGCAGAACTCATACCAAAAGTCGGTCACTTGTAGCTCCTAAGTGTCATACATGTTGAAAAGTTAGTGCTTCTGCTGCTTGTATTTAATTTTAGTTGGTAGCCTGACCATACATCAGCCATGCATTTTCTGAAATCCAATTTATTGTATTAAGGATTGCAGAGGAACTGCAGCCTATCCCTTCAACTAGTGGGTTCAAGACAGAGAAGCGATCTTGGATGGGATGCCATTCCAAGACGCAACATAAATACGTGCAAGCAAACACCGCACTCACATTTACAAATAATATGGATAATCACCAGCTCACATTTGGGATATAGGTGGAAATCAGAGCACCCAGTGAAACCCACACAGCCATAAGACTGTCATGTAAATGTTACATAGAAAGTGATTCAGGTGGGGACAGGACTGGAGAACCAACACTAACCCCTTCATCACTATGTTGCACTGATCAGGTTTACTAAACACCTTAGTTCATGAATGATACCAACACCGCCAGATCCTTTCCAAGCTCTGTTGCTGTTAATTCCACTCCCTGCAGCTGATGCTTCATACAAAGATTGTTGTGACTGAAGTGCAATACTTCATGTGTTGCACTGAACCTCATGCATTCTTCTGCCTTCTTGTTCAACTTTTCCAAATCCTTCTCTAAATTCTTCCCTCATCATTCACCGTTTTGCCTGTCTCATCAGCAAAGATGCTTAAACTCTATTCCATCAGTTATTGGCCAGTTAAATTGATTAATCAAGTTACAGATGGTCTGCAGATAAGGCAGATCCATGAAACAGAGGTTCACTGATGACTATAATTGTGTACAGACAGCATAACAATTATAAATGCACAGCAGGATCCTTATCAATTGAAGAGAAAATTGGAAATAGCAGGTAAGATGAAGAAATACTTGGACTGGAACAAAAACAACTGAAACCACAAGTCCTGGGGCTGCACAAGAGAAGCATGACACATCAGTACACACTGTAGCACATATAGTTGCACTCCACGGTACAATATGAGAGCAACTCACACAGTATCATGAGTTTTACTCTACTGTATAATATGAAATCAGTACACACTGTACCATGCTTTTCACTCTACAGTATACGAGAGAAGTGTGCACAGTGTCAGGTTAGTGAGATATTAGCCACAGATGCCGCATGCTAATGAAATATTCAGCAAGGATACCACTCAGTAGTACATCGATGCTTGGCACAGAGTACCACATCACAAAACAAGAACCAGGGTAGGTAAAACGACAGCTATAATACACACCACCTGTTGCAATACAGCAGAAACTAAAAAGAAGCCAGCCAAAATCCAAACTACACGTTTATTGCTATGAAACTTGTTCTTTAAATCCAGTCTTAAAACTGAAGCAGTTTGAAATTTTGTAATGAATTCTTATTTTTGTTTTTAATCATGTGACTGCCTCTTTTTAGTATTTAATTAATGGTTTTAATGAACTTTGTTAGTTCTGATGAAGTTCTGTGAAACTGTGGCACAAAAGTGCTTAACTTTTACATAATAAACGTGCGTTTTGGATTGTGGCTGGCTTCTTTTTAGTCTCTGCTGTACTGCAACAGGTGTTGTGTATTACAGAGTACCACATGCTGTTTAAATTAAAAAGGTTTTATAGGCTCAGATTTCAGGCACCATTTATAACAATGAAGTGGATTGCTGAGGTGCCACACAAAATCTACAAATTCAGGGTAAGTATGGTGCCTGTCACAGCCAGCACGAGTTAACTTTGGGAGCCAGTTTGCTCAATTTGTCAATTTGCTCATGGCAGACATGCAGATGGCAATGACCAGACTGAAAACCATAAGGATATATAGATGTCAAGGTATCCACAGGTTGCTCAGATAACAAGGAGGCAATATAAACAAGGAACAACAGTAGTGCTCAAGCCAACAAGATGGCACTGCTAGTTGAAACTTGTTTGCTGCATCTAAATAAGCTTTAAACTTGATGCATTAGCAGCTACATTGTATGTTTCTCACCAACTACATAAATGCTGCAAATGTAGTACTAATTTTCAGTTCTTACTGTAAACTGTGGAAGAACAAGCATTACCACATGACTGCAATATTACTTATTAAGATGCATCAGGGCTCATGAAAGTTTTTTTTGATGCTTGTAATAATACTTGATGCACAGTAAAATGTAGACTTTATTGATGTATTTACTTGCATACTTTCATTCTTAGTGCCACTAGGTGTAACCTGTTTTCATGGGAAACGTGAGGCATTATTCATACTGAAAAGGGAAAATGTGCCTACGACTCAAGCACAGAATTCTTTAGTAATGCTGGGATGTACCAAGTATTCTTTGTGGTCAACCAGTCTGCCCTCTGTACAGAAAACGTATTCCTTTTCTACTAAAAATTCATGTAGTACTATGCCATATGTGATTTGATCACCTGTGGTACAGAATAGAAAATATATATTGCTAGATGTACATGTGGAGCATTTTACATAGGACAGTCATCAGTGCTCTTTAAGAACAGAGTTCAGGAACACCTTACAATAAAATTAAAAAGTTTTCAATGCAGTATATAGGCACATTACTAAAAATCCTTCAGCCATTTTTTTTTTATTTACAGGTATTGACAAATGTTTTGTTAAACGTTTTGATTCTTACTCACTACAAACTTGACCTCCATGAATGCTTATGTATTAACAACTCTTGATAAGAATCGAAAAGTATATAGTGTCAAAACCATATTAATTCAATCACTGTTTAATGGGTGACCTCTAGTGGTCTCAGACCATATAGAAATACAAACAAATATTTCACAAAATAAGTTAATAAATGATAGAAATGAAAACTCTGTATGCAGTAGAAACACATTTGACCTGGAAACAAAAACATATACTAATCAATTCAAGTACATAAACATTTCATCTTAAAAAATCTAGGTAACTGAGAACATCCTGGACAAACAGTATTAGAATACATCATTCAAACGAGGGCAGAACAACTCCCACTCAACTGTTAGTATGGAAAAAAAATAAAAGTATAAAAACATATGAATATGACGTCTTAACTATTAATGCCATTAGCTGAAATGAAATTCCATAAGAACATGCCACTCAAATCTTAGTGCTTGAAATCTGGACAAAGGCCAAAAAATAGGGACATTTTTTAAATACTACTCTTATAAACTTAAAAAGTTGCTAGAATAACAAAATTTGTTTAAGTACACATTTTCTGAATGATGTAAAATACAAAACTCAAACGTGTGTCATTATGTAGTGACTTCAGTCCTCAGATAATCCCAGTGATTTGCCAGAAAACCACAAATTTTATCAAAAATATGAGTCAAAAATCTGGACATTCTGCAAAAATCTAGACAGTTGAGAGGTATGAGTGAGACTAAAATGTAATTTTTAGTTTCTTATTATTTGACATACTGGACTCAAGCTTGTACACCTGACTGCTACTAAGTAAGGTGATGAAGTGGATTTACTTTAGTTAAACTGATAAATCCTGTTTTAACTTGAAAGTCGTCTTTGTGTGTCCTTGTTCTTTGATCCAGTGGAATAAACAATGCACCTCTGCTGAGCTCCTTTTCATAAATATGTATACACACACACACACACACACACACACACACACACATATATATATATATATATATATATATATATATATATGTCATCTAGCATTATGCAGCAAAATGTATATTTAATCTTGAGATGGAACTAGTTGCAGACTACAGTAAGAATTGGAAGCATTCGCTGTAGAATTTCTAAATGGGATGCATTATAAAGATGAACAAATATCCTTTTAAAATGAAGCTCCAAGACATAAATGAATAAAACCTTGACTAAACTGCAGGCAACCCATTCAGTAGTAGTGTTGGTGCCTGCAGGAGCTAGTGAGGTGGATGGGTGTCAGCCATCATTTGCTAGCTCACCCATACTGGGTAGGGGAAGGCAGCTCTGGCTTGCTACAAGAGTGACATCTAGCAAAACTAGGTGTTGCACCTCATGAAGGTATAGCCTACTGACCTTGCACTGAGGAGTGCAGACACACAGTATGCTAAGCGGAATTCAGCATGCAGAGACATGTCCCTCCTTGGGAGGCAACACATAGCACACCTTGAAGGGGGGGGGCTGACCTACTCCATGTTATTCAACTGTCATCATGGAGCAGATGAGCTCATTGGGACTCCCAGGTAGGAATGAACAGAACATTAGGTCTCTCACCTAGCCCAGAGATGCTTGTCTACTGTTATTGTGGAACAAAATGGTCGATTTTGTGCATTTAGAGGAGCTATCTGGTTAGGTCCTTTCGTGCAGAAGGAATAAAAGGAAATACCATCTCACAATGATACCCCATAAGATGGCCTTGGGGATATATACTTATAGGTTCATATGTAAGTACTAGGCTATCTGCCCAAGGGCATTTATAAGCCTAGCCAGAATGTGTTGGCTTTCGCCACCCCCCTTAGATTAGTTCCCTGTGCCTCTGTCCAGCAGAGCCATCAGTTCCCTGCACCACTGTCCAGCAGAGCCATTAGTTCCCTGTGCCACTGTCCAGCAGAGCCAGTGCAGTGATCCCCGGGGTAAATTTTCTGTTTCCCATCCACTTGTACATGATCATTACTCTAATACATGGTGTTGTTGCAAGATGGTTCACTGACTATGTAGCTTGCATTCTTTCAGTGAGTTCACCTTGTCCTATGTCTTTTATATCTCAGAATTTTATTTATTTCATTTCACTATTACAACATGTAAAAGAACAAGGCCTGTTTCTGTGTAGTGAGTCAGACAATGTACAAAAAAGCAGAAACCTTGGTCCCTGTTCTGAATGTCACTGGTGCCCAAGTCTATTCCTTCAGACTTTCCATTTTAACTATACCACTCCACTTTGCCCTCTAACAGTATGGTATATCTTTACCATGGCTTCTTTTCCTGTCTCCATTTCATTACACACTTTCTGCACTCACCGAGTGCTGTCTTATGTCTGCATCCCATCCATTTTGTATCAAAATGTTAACTGCTTTGCATATCTCTCTACCAGCCTAATCCATTTTTTTTCTTTACAGTCACCAGAACAAGCACTTGTCCACCAGTTGCAACATTACTGGTGTCTTACATAATGGAAATTACAGCAAAGTTTTTCAGATCAGACAATTTAGCTGCAGTGTTTTTTTTTCCCCACTGGCCTTTCACAATGCATTATGTTAATTAGCCTATTAGAGATGGCAGTCAGATTAGTTTGCTCTTTTGACTTTGTAGAATGACCCTTCTTTATATTATATATATATATATATGTTTTGTGAATTCCCAACAGGGTATAGATATGTTTATCCCTTTTAGTTCCTATTTTCAGTTATACATATTATACATATACACCCAGTCTGAGAACTGTCTTCTCACTGAAGATCAGTTTCCTTCATCTACACCTTGAAATTATGCCATCTCAGTCTATTCAGCAGCCATTCCAGTCATTTGTCATGTTCATCTTTTGTCTAAACCTACACTACAGCTCATCTGTTATGTTTGCAACACTTTTCAAGCCTTCAGTTATCTGGGCAAAACCTAATTGGAATACCCCTCATCATGATGAAATGCAGAGCAGTAGTGTAACAAAATATGTACCTCACTAAAGACGTACTAAATATACAGTCTGCAGCTTTTCTCATTAAGCTTTACCTGTCAACATCCCTAGTTAGCAACTAGTACTGAAACCAGCTTAGCATTTAGTATTCTTGATACCATGTCTTCAGCTGTAAGCCATGGGTCAAGCCCAAGTTGAAGCTTATTAAGGTTCTGTGTCAAAGCACTATTGCACTTAAAACATTGAAATAAAAACATAAGTATAACAATAACATACCAAATGCACAGGCAAAATAAGACAATTAAAATCAGATACATCAAAAGCAAGACCAAACAATACCTTTCTGGGGAG
Organism: Protopterus annectens; assembly: GCF_019279795.1. Lineage (NCBI taxonomy): Eukaryota > Metazoa > Chordata > Ceratodontiformes > Protopteridae > Protopterus > Protopterus annectens. Next base: position 889,604,478 of record NC_056730.1, on the reverse strand, counting down.
CTCTTAAAACCTAAAAGTGGTGAGGAACTCTATTAATTACTGTACTCTACAAGTATGGAGTCTGGCAGCAGAATAAATACACATGTTCTCCAATCACAACAGGATAGCAGAGGATCAAAAGATATCATCATGGACCTCATAAATATAGACATAGGTGACCTCCAGACCCTGGATCCGACCCAATTCGGCTTCGTCAAGGACATATCCTGCCTGTTAAACCTGTTGGATTTCTTTGAAAATGTAACCAGGGCCATTGAGAAAGGCAAATCTGTGCACACAGCATACTTCAAATTGGCCAAGTCCTTCGACACAATCCCACGCTCAGGCATTACCAATAAACTTGGCAAACTGAATGGAAACCTCTTTGTTGTAAGATGGGTTTCCAAATGGCACACAAACCAGTCACACACTATCAAAATGGGTGACTCAACATCAACCAACAGACCTGTCATCAGTGGGGTGCCATGAGGGTCAGTGCTGGGCCCCCTACTGTTTGGTTTATACTTCTCAGAAGTTCAGGCTAGAACTAAGGGGCTGTGGCTGACTGCAAACTGGGTGCAATTATTGAATCCCCAAATGATGTCAGCATACTTCAGGAGGGTCTTACACAGACCAATGACTTGTGTCTTAGTCACAGTGTCAAACTAAATGCAAAGAATTGCATCATCATTCCCTTCAATCAAAACACTGTCCCTTCACACTATCAAATTAACAACAATACCCTATGTACCTACAAAGTGGTAAGGGTTCTGGGATCACAAGTAGACTGTGACCTTAACTTTAACCACCATGTGTCTACTATAGTAAGGAAGGCCTTATAAGTAGCACACTTGATTAGAAAAGGCATCACCTCTAGAGCAAAGGAGGTTATAACCCCTCTGTACTCATCATTAATCAGGCCCATAATTGAGTATAATGCCCCTTTTGGCATGTACTATACAAAGCACCTGCAACAACTGGAGAGACCTCAGAGGTTTCTGACAAAGAAGTTCAAGGGACTTCAGCATATGCCTTATACAGACTGACTAAAGTCCCTGTCACTATACTCAGTACCGTATAGAGTTCTTAGGAGAGACTTATGCTTGGCTTACAGAGCAATCACCAACTCAAACCTAATGAATTTACTGGACATCCGTAAATCAAACTGGACTAGGGCCACCCATTCCAGGAACCTATATATTGTCTGTAACTTGAATAGGATGTGATGGAGGGACACATTTATCTCCCGACTACTGTCAAGTCTTTGTAATAGACTGCCAATTCATGGTGAAGCACAGCACTTCTATGACACTGTTCAAAAGGAACATGGACGATTGGATGGGGCCTGTAAATTCTTTGTGGGGATAGCACCCACAACCCTCCTGGACACTGGCAGTCATTACTAAATACAATCCTGGGTATTGACTAGAGTATCAGTGGTATTACATTGTGATGAAACTAAGCTTGAACTGACCTCAAGGTCGATAGCCTAGTAACCTCTTATTATCCTATGATCCTATAGACACATCACAATGTGTTAAATAAGCTAAAACAAGATTTTAAAAGTAATGTGTGATCATAGCAGCAGCCAGTGGAGACTCTACACAACTAGGGTAATTTATAAGTAATAAGGAGTAACTGTTAACTATCTGAGCTGCAAAATTCTTAACTAGCTTCAATCACTCAAGCTCAATGTTAGGTAGCCCTATGTATAGGGAGTCAATGTTAGGTAGCCCTATGTACAGGGAGTTAGTTATCAACCTGTGAAGAGATTAAGGCATACAACATCACCATAGCTCTAAACTGTCCAGAGGTCTGCAGAATGGCCAGATTTTTGCCTCATATTTATGGTCTGCTCTTCATGAAATGTCTGGTTTTCTGGCAAATCATTGGGGATTGAAGTCACTAAATAATGAGACATTTAAGCTTCAGACTTCATATCCTTCAGAAAATGCATACTAACACAAAAACTTTTATTCTAACAACTTTCTAAGTCTATAAGAGCAATATATAAAATTTGTCCCTACTTTTGTGCCTTTGTCCCCCTATTATTTTTAGCTTTGTCCAGATTTCTTGTGCTAAGAGTTTGAGAGGTATGAATACCACCAAAAGTCCTTCATCTAGAAGACTGGATTTGTTGCAAGAGATGTTTCATAAATGAAAACAAGAACATTTGGGATTAGATGACACTTGATACCTCATTGTTAATCTGTCATGAATGAATACAGCAAGTTTTTTAACTTTATTTACAAATGCTAGCCTAAAACCAATATAAATTGTGAAAAAATGTTAAGTGAGGATCCTGCAGAAGTATGAAACCTAAAAAGCTAATCATAGGTACGTACTAAGCTAGCTACCACCAGGGCCTTTATAAGGCTAGCCATGCAACCCAACCCAGCTGTGTCCTTATGTATCATGGGCATCTATTAGGAGGGCGTATGTTAGTTAGCAAGTTTCTAAAGGTTATGTGGGGAGGATGTATGCTAATTTGGGCAGAGTTACTATCTGCATCTGTCTGGCTGAGACATGGAGACCAGACCCAGACTGAATTTTCAGTTTCCTGATCCATTAATCAAGTTTACACTTAGGGTTAGGGATAGACTCTGCTTCACTTGGGTGGGGAGCCCATTCCAGAACATGGGGATCCTCTGAGACACATACCCGTCTCACCAACATGTCCTATTTATGTCACAAGCAAAATTATATCCTCAGATCTAGTGGTTCTGATGCTGTTCTTTTTGCAGATGTGCAAAAGGTCCACCAGAGCTGAAGCCGAGGATGCTTTGTATGCCAGGCACAGAGTGCCTGTCAGTAAAAGGGCTTTAAGGCAATCTGTACAGGACAATGTGTTTATACCCTGGCTTCTCCAGATAAGGAGCCATTGTGGGTGGACATTCCATCTATTGCATAACAGAAATTATAAATGATTCATGTAAAATTATGTGAAAATGTGTACAAAACATGCAACTGTTTTACTGTAAATCTGTAGCAAAATGAAAGAAACTGCAAACAATATTTCCCTTTTCTGTAATATACACACAATCATTTAGTAGAGCTGAATTAGCAATTTTCTGTTACTTAATGTATTAAATCATGTAGATGAAACTTTCCAGGATGTCCACGGTTTGGATTCATTTTTTGACTGGCAATAAAGGAAATTACCAGGGACTTCTTGAAAGTGGGGACAGTCTAAAGGAACAGTGTTAACCATATACTATCTGCCTGACACATTACAGCTCTTCACTAAAGGAATCACGTTAGAAAATTTGTCTTGAGAGGAGGAGAGGTGAAGACGTATATCATCAGAACAGCAGTGCTGTTGAAAAGCGCTCTTCATACCGAGTTCACCTAATGGAGACACATACATGCAGAGCAACAATGGTTCTAAAATAAAGGGACTAGATGGAGGAAGATAGAGTGAGTGGTCAACACCACCTCACCCAAGGAGGCAGAAGACCCTGGCAAGCCTCACACTCTGCAAGTTCTCTGCTACTTAGTCAAGAAGCTGTACATGAGTAGCAGCTCACATGCACCTCCCAAAGGAAGCTAGAGGAGTTTGCAACGAGGGTGGGCTAGGGCATAAATAAAAACACTTACCAGCAGCAGTAGCACACTGCATCAGTGTCCCTGATTTCCTCAGTAACACTGGACATGAGTCAGTTACCTGGAGAGACTAAGGTAGATTCAGTATACCAGGCTAATGAGGACAGCAGCTAAAGCCAGCTGATGGCTAGCTGCAGAGAGACAAAAAAGACCTTAAATGTTAACCCTATGAAACTCCAAATGTAACAGGAGAAGATGAAGCATTTACGTAAATAAACTGAGAAGTAGTAGGCAAACCATCTATGGAAAGTACTAGTAGCTTTACACTTTGGTTTTCAAGTGGTCCAAAATAATTTCATGATCAGCTGTGTCAAATGCTACATACAGATCAGGAAGAACCAGAAAATAATACCATAATTCCTCACATTAGGATATGGTATCGTTCATGGCCTAAATGAGGGCTGCCTCATTACTATGCAGAAACTAGACTAGAAGGGATCATTAGCACATTTATTCTTTATATAATCAAGATGCAAATAACCTTTTTATTAACCTTATCTAGAAAAATATGATTAGAAACTGAGTAGTAGTTACCCATATCATTAGAATCTAAATTATGATTCTTCATGAGTAGGGTAACCAAGGTCTCCTTTACAGCAAGTACTCCGTGAAGAATGGAGCTGGTAAATCACTGGACCAAGCACATCTAGGCAAACAATAATCAGTTCACATGGGCATAGATTTATGCTACAAATAATAGGTCTCATACTTTATATCAAGGACACCTGTTCAGAATAATCCACACTATATACAAGTCATGCCAACTCTGAGACAGAGACTCAATAGGTGAAAGCACTAAAAATGCCCCATAAGTTTACGGTGGGAGACAGAACCAGCTGCAGTGATGCCAACTTAGATGCAAAGAGCTAATCAGTTAATTTACATTCTGCACAATTTCTTCATTTATGTTTTGTAGATAAATACCAATGCAAATTTTGTCATTTTTTGCAATAGTGACCATAATGCTTACCCAATCAGTTGGTTCTGTTTTTTAATGATAACTTAGGTTTCCATACATTGCATGTCCTGTTCTACTTTACTACAGAGACCTACAGGTAAAAATCTAGCAGGATGACACACTAGCATAACCCTAGGTTTTGTTTATACATGATATACATTTAGCAAAATTCCCCAGCCTGTAAATAAATCAGTACATATAGTCATCAGGATATGATTGTTATGGCTTGGCACTGTATCAAAGCATCTATATATATGCAGTTTCTGCTTCTACACTGTCAGTTTTTTTGTACCGTTCCTAGCTTTTTATACCCACATGACCCAAACATTAACATAATTCACATCTTTGATTGCAACTCTTTGAAAAAATAATTGCCTGTCTTACTTTTCTACTCAAACATAATCAGTTTTTGACCTAATATTGTTGTCAGCCAATGGCCAGGTTAACAATGTGTTCAGTATTTCTTGTCTCATTTGTTTAAAAGTATTTTTCACAAATACTGTATTATGTGTCTGTATTTAGTTCAAATTCTATACTGTTATTATTCCCTTCAGTGAATCAATGGAAGTTTGTAACTTCCAATTGTAGCATCCTGAGCCTTCTGACAAAATGAAGTCATATCCTCACAGTTCAAACACATGTTCATATCTCTAGATCCAAAAATGTAATAAAAGGTATGTGTCAAACTGTTTAGAACAAATTAATATTTACCGAATGCCACAAGCATTAGATTTTTATAAACATATAACATCTTAGTAACCTTTCGAGCGATACACATAGTCAGTGGCATTTTGTTCGTCCAGCTGTGAGCTTTTATATGCATCTTAGCAGCTCTGTGCTACTTAGTTATAGAGATATTTATAGAAATATGGAAAGTATTTTTATTTATCCTTTATTGACCGAGTTAGTCCTACTAGGCCAGTAGACTTTTTTTCAGTGGAGACCCAAGGTGGTATTTATACTACTAGGGGACATTTGGTCAGGGCATCTGGGAACTTCCCTACTCTTTTCATAGGTGGAGTGGGATCTTCCATGTTAAATATCACCATCTCAACCAAATGGAGCCTCAGACTAACATCTCATCCAAAGGATGGCATACTCAGGAGTGCAGCACCCTCCTTATGCTGCATTACAGTGTCAACAATCGATCTAGAGTAGAGTGTGCAGCAAAGGCAAGTTTGATACTTATTGCACTACTGTTGCAGCAACAATACAACAGTATATGAACAATAAATATCTTTTTAGTTGAACTAATCAGAAGTCAGTGATTGGTGTAGTTGTGTCACCTATCATGTAAGCTGTAAGATGAACTATTTCAGTAGCTTATTTATAGTATGAGTTTGAATTATTAAAGTAACTATGAACAGGAAATTATATAATTATACCAGGATGATCAGAGAAATACCTGGAGGCATCAGTAGGATTTAATGAGCTGATTCTCCGCCTTTTCAACATTCCTGTACCATGTATTTTCCGACTTCACTGTATTAAGTCTGTTAAGGTCTAGAGCACTAACAAGCAGCTTAGTTTAATGTTTCTGCTCAACATGCAAATCTGTTTGAAAATTCTTGTTTTTATTTTTGTCCATCATAGTTTCTGCAGTAAGGATTACTTATGAGTCAAAGTTTGCTCACGTGCTTATTGCCACACCTATTGTACCATTTATTAATTTTAATTAAAATTATAAAAGCAGTGTGGCCTTCATCTTGGATCCTCACATGGATGTCTACTTTGATATCTATTACTTTAACAACTCATTCTGCCTTCCTTTCTTATCTTGACTTATTTGATTCAGATTTGATTGTATACACATCTGTATCCTTATTGTTATACAATTATATAATGTTATATATTTTTGTATTTCCTCATAAATTAACTAATTTCCCACCTTCAAGTGCAAGCCAAGTGAACCTATCCCCATAAAGGGCACATTACCTAAATGTCTGAACCTGCTCCACCCTAAGACTCACCTTCCTGCCTTTTAGCCAGCCATCCCTCTTCTTTGTATATGTGTATACTATTCTACTTTCTCGCTTTACTACTCCTCATACTATAGCATATCTACTTAGTTCTACTACTCAGGAGGCATTCTAGTTGTTTAGATTTCTCAGTATTGCACTTTCATTGGCTATTATCACTGTTTTGTAAAACAATACCAAGTACGAACAGTAGCTGAAAGTTCAAGAAAATGCAGATGTTAAGCATTTTGCCTATTTAATATGTATTCTTTATCAGAACATTTCATTCAGTCAAACAGAACCAATAAATAGTTCCACATAATGTTACTTCCAAAACTTACCACTAAAATATAAACTTTCAAAAGATTGATAAACATTTTAAAATAAACAGAATTAAAAAATGTGCATAAGCTAATTGAATTTTTCTAGTTTTGTATTTTAAGACTGGTATTATCAATCGTGCATAATTGAATCCAGGTGATATAGTGGTATTCAAACATAATTGCCACTGAAGCTCCCTGTACTCTGATATTTTTTTTGAATCCCCTCAGCAAGGGTTCTTATTAACAGAATCCAAGACAAAGAATTTAAATTTTACATCTGATCCCATCTCACTAAAGTTGCAATGGATATAAAAAGTGTACACACCCCTGTTAAAATGCCAGGTTTTTATGATATATATCTAGATCAAACAAAGCTCCTCATTAGCACTCAAGAAAAATCTTGATGATTGGATGGGAAATAGGAAATTCACCCCAGGGATCACCTCTGTGGCTCTGCTCGACAGTGGCACAGGAAAATAATTTTCTTGGGTGGCAAAAGCCAGGGTACCTTTTTGGCTGGGCTTGTATAGGCCCCAGGGCTGATAGCCTAGTACCTACCGATGAACCTATATAAAACAATGAGACCACAATAAATCATTTCAAAACCTTTCTCACCTTTAATGTGACCTATAACCTGTACAATTCAATTGAAAAACAAATAAATCTGTTAGGGGAAAAATATAAAAAAAAAAAAACATACAATAAGCTGGTTGCATAAGTGTGCACACCCTTGAACTAATAGGTTCATAGGTAGATGCTTGGCTATTGGTCCTAGGACCTCCATAAGCCTAGCTTAAAAGGTACCCTGGCCTTTGCCACCCAAGAAAATTATTTTCCTGTGCCCCTGTCGAGCAGAGCCACAGAGGTGATTCCCAGGGTGAATTTCTTATTTCCCATCCAATCAAGATTTTCCTTGAAGAGTGCTAATGAAGAGTTTTGTTTGATATAGATAGGTAGTTTGTTCCAGAGTATGGGAAGTCTCTGGGACCGGAATCTATCCCTCCAGCATGTTCTGTTTATTGTGGTGACAAGGTTTAGGTCCCTAGAGCGTGTAGCTCGGAGGGATTGGGATTTTTTTAAGTGGAGCATGTCCAACAGCTCTGGGTTTGACATAGCTTTGTATGTTAGGCAGAGATCACCTCTGAGAGGGTGATATGCTTCAGAGTAAAGCTAGAGTTTTTTGAGACGGTCTGAATAGGGCATCTGTTTGAGGCCAGTAATCCTCTTTGTGAGGTATTTCTGCGGCCTTTCCAGTTGTAGATTTCTTGTGAGGTACATACCAAAAGGGGCGTTGTACTCTATAATGGGTCTAATGAGTGATGAGCAGAGGGGAACAATGACCTCTTTTTTCCTGGATGAGAAACCTTTTGTGATGAGGTGTGCCACATAAAAGGATTTCCTGACTACTGCAGTGATGTGATTTTCAAAGGAGAAACTACTGTCCACCTGTGTCCCAAGGTCTCTTATCACACTTTTGGTATTAAGTAGATTACCACATATGTGGTAGCTCACGGGTACAGAGTTTTTACCAAAGGGGATGACAATGCACTTTTTGGCATTAAGCTTGAGGCCATGGCTTTGACACCAGGCATCTGTCTCAGTGAGGCCCTTTTGTAGGATGTCCACATTGTTAGGAGTTTCGATTATGGCTCCTAGTTTGCAGTCATCTGCGAATTTCGGTAGCCAAAGACCTTCTGTGTTAGCCTGTACTTCAGAAAAGTAGATACCAAACAGGAGAAGACCCAGGACTGTACCCTGTGTTACTCCACTTATCACTGGTCTGAAGTCAGATTTGGAGTCTGCTACCTTCACAGTGTGGGTTCGGTCAGTGAGCCAGTTGACAACCCATCTTGTGACAGAGATTTATACCTAGTTTAGTGAATTTATCTATAATTCCAGAGTGGGGGATGGTATCAAAAGCCTTGACGAGATCTAGATAGGCTGTGTGAACCACCTTACCCTTGTCTACAGCTTTGGTGACTGCTTCAAAGAAGTCTATCAGGTTTAGGAGACATGATCTGCCTTTTACAAACCCAAACTGGGTGGGGTCCAGAGTTTGGAGATTACCAATGTCTTTGTTTATAAGTTCCATGATGATACATTCCATGGCCTTGCAGACCAGGCTCATTAGGCTAATGGGGCGGTAGTTCCCGGGGTCCGTGGTATCTCCCCCTTTATAGAGTGCGATAACTGTCACTGTGTGTCATTCAGTAGGCACAAATGTGAGGCTATGTTTGAACATGGTGCTTAGGTGAGGTGCCAGTTCATTCTGTAGTTCATGTAGAACGCAGCCTGGGATGTTGTCAGGTCCCATGGATGCTGTGTTGTTGGCTTTGGTGAGTGTGGTTTTTACCTGTGCAGCCATAATTACAGGAACTTTGCATTCTTCCGTTATAGAGATGGGACCTTTAGGGGGTGAGAGAGGGGTAAAGTTAGCGTTGAACCTATCTGCCAGGATGTTGGCAATATCAGTTGGCTCTGTATATTTAGTGCCATTGTGCTGTAACTCAGAGCAGACCTGATTGTTGCCATTGAGATTCTTGACATAGCTATAGAATGCTTTGTGGTTGCCTTTAGAATCAGTGGCAGTTTTCGTAACTAGCTTTGGAGGATGTTATGAGGGATCTCAGCTTCTTACGGAGGCTGACCAGGGAGTTCCTCCAATCATGGGATTTTACTCTTTTTTTGCAACAGTTTCTTTCTTCTGTTGTAGAGTTTGTTTATGGCAGGCGACCACCAGATTGGCTTCCTTATTTTGGAGGATAGCATCTTGGTTCTTTTAGGGATAGCACGATCCAGGCACTCGTGTAAGTGCTTATAAAGTGCATCTGTGTAGGATTCAGCAGTCGTACCTCTACTGTCCATCTGCATGGGTGTCTTGAAGTTTGCCACTTCTGTCTTAAGAAGCATGAAGTTGGCTTTGGATAAATTTTTTACAGTGGTTTCCCTAATGGGGGCGGGATGTGGATGTCTAGGGTGATTAGCTTGTGGTCAGATCTGACCAACGAGGAATTGACCTCTGGTGTGGAACACCAATCGCCCATGTTGGTAATGACCAGGTCTAAGATATTGCCTCCCCTGGTGGGGGTGTGGATAAGTTGATATAAGGTGTTGGAATTTATTAATTCCAGAAAACGTTGAGCAAAACAGTTGGCACATGAGTAGTTTTCCCAGTTAATAGTGGGATAGTTGAAATCGCCCATTATGAGGGTGTTGGATTGTACCCTAATATTTTCCAGTGTATCAAGAAATGAGGAGTGGGAATCCTGGGGCATGGTGGGGAATCAACTATCCCACTATTAGGGTGTTGGGTTGTACCCTAATATTTTCCAGTGTATCAAGAAATGAGGAGTGGGAATCCTGGGACATGGTGGGGAATCTGTAGCAAGTTACAATTTGGATTGTGGTCTTGCCCAGAGTTAGTTGCACTTGGATAATCTCGGATGCATTATGCTGAGCAACTAGCCTGGAGGTGTGGATATCATTAATTAATATGGACACACATTTGCCTTTAGTGTTTCGGTCCAGGTTAGGTGGCTGAAAGGTGTGGTATGAATTATAGCCCGGTAATGCAGGGGTGCTCTCTGGAGCCTTGAACCAGGTCTCTGTCACTGCACAGATGTCGATGTTCTCCATTTTAAGGAGTGCCTTGAGTGAATGCATTTTGAGGTTTAGACTTCTAGTATTGAGTAGCATTACCCTCAGATGTTGCTTGCTTGTACCTGTTATGGTGGTGAATTTATCATTTGAACCTTGCCTAAAAAAGGGACTATAGGGGTGGCAAGAGCCTTAGCCAGTATCCGGAATCCCAAGGGCGACAGGTGCAGGCCATCTCAGGCAAAGCATCGTGGTCTGTTGATTATGTCATCCCAGGCAGACAGATACTAGATCCTCTTAGAATGACACCAGAAGCTTAGCCAATTATTGAAGTCAATCATTTTGTCCTTGTACTGTGGTATCATTCTTGGTGATGGCAAGATGCTACTCAGGGCTAGGGTCGTACCTGCCTGGGCAACAAGATCAGAGAGCTCCTCCATGTCTCTTTTCATGTAGCCCAGGGAGGTACATCTCAGGTCATTCACACCAACATGGACAATGACAGAGTCATAGTTGTACTTGTTGTGGAGTGACTTGAGTGCATGCATTATGTGGCTGATTGTGGCACCCGACAGGCAGCTGACATTAACTTTCTCCTTGTTTAGACTGGTGAGTGGGACATCAGTGTGCGTGACTATAGAGTCACCTATGACTAGAGTGTTGGGTATGTTGTTATGCCTTGTGGGCTGTGGTTGAGTGGCACACTGAGTTTGTGGGCTGTGTGTCATTTGGGTTGTGTTGGGGGGTGGAGGTTGCTTGCTTTTCTGCTTTGGAGGTCTCTGTTTGAGCAGATTTTTAACGAGAGCCTCTGCGAATGTAGGTGTGTGTTTTGTGTTTCTGTGTCTCTGTTTTGGTGGTGTAGGTTTTGAGGGACTGTGATGGGTGTGGTGTAAGTGTTTACCTTCTTCTCTTGACTGTCTAGTCCAGTCCTGGGTGAAGTGAGCTTTGCTTCCAGTTTGGCTATATAAGTTCATCTCTCACAGGTTGTAGTGTTGGGTGGTAGTAGGAGAGGGTTGTCTGTGTACATGAGGCAATTGCTGCATTGCCCCAAGATGCCCAGATTCATCAGGTAGACAGGAGAAAACATCGGGAGCTGACCCTTAGATACGCCTCGATAGGTGCTTATTTATTAAGTACTAAAAACTGTTTTCCTTAGACAAGTGAGGAAAGTTGAGTGCTGTAGTAATTTGTATCTTATTTAGTGCTTACAACGAGTTCTGAACAAGTGTGGAGCTCAAAGAAACAGATTTGAGTGCTAAAACTAAAAAAACTGGCTAGTTCTAAGGGAAAATTTAAAGAGCAGACTTTATGACGCCAGGAATAGTTTAACCTAACTAAGCGGCAATGCATAAAGTGTATTTTTTTTAATATAACAGTAGCAAATTGATTTAAACCAATTAACCAATAAAAAGCTAAAAACGGAGCCTCGTTCCAGCAGTCTTCAATCAGACAAGTTCCAACAGCACACTCCTGCCACTAGGGTGCAGGGGAACCTTCTCCAAAAAGATGGTCTGGATTAGTGCTCAAGTTATACAACCAAAGCTAGATTCAGCAGGTCTGAATTTAGTCTATGCTACAGCAAACAAGGTGTACCAATTTCAGAAAGAAACAGTTCAAATAAGCAGGAACAATAAGCCTTTAATCAGAAAATCCCAGCTCAGAAGGGCAGAATCTACCCTCTCCTCCCACAAGAGTGCAGACCACACCTTCTTAATGTAAAATAACTGGCCCAAAGCCCAAGTGCTTAAACCAGAACTAGTACACTTTTAGAATAACAGACACTAAGCCTTCAATCAGCAACTCCCAACTTAGAAGGATGTAAGCTACCTGTCCTGCCACAACAGTGCAGACCACAAACCTTCTTAATGTAAAACAACTGGTCTGAAGCCAAAGTGCTTCAACCGAAGGCTTAGAATAACAGTTACAATTTAATCAGGCTGCTAACAAGCAGTAATAAATGCAGCAAAATAAATGCAATTAAGTACTTTTATGAACATGCAGCAAAAGCAAAATAAAGTAATGAATTAGGAAGAAACACAAATACAGTAAAAGCAGATGAATAAAGTGCAATTTTTTATACAATAGAAAACAAGCAAACTGATTTAAACAAATTATCCAATTAACCAGTAAAAAAGCTCAAAACTGAGCCCTGTTCCAGCAGTCCTCAATCAGACAAGTTCTAACTGCACACGCCTGCCACTAGGGAGCAGGGAAACCTTCTCCAAAAAAAGATGGCCTGGATTAGTGCTCAAGTTATACAAACAAAGCTAGATTCAGGATGTCTGAATCTAGTCTATGCTACAGCAAACAAGGCACACCAATTTCAGAAAGAAACAGTTCAAATAAGCAGACACAATAAGCCTTTAACCAGAAATTCCCAGCTCAGAAGGGTAGAATCTAGTCTCTCCTCCCACAAGAGTGCAGACCACAAACCTTCTTAATGTAAAACTGGTCTAGAGCCCAAGCGCTTAAACCAAAAGGCTTAGAGTAACAGTTACAATTTAATCAGTCTACTACCAAGCAGTAATAAATGGAGCAGAATAAATACAACTGAGTATTTTTAAGAAGATGCAAAAGCAAAATAAAGTGCGATTTTTTAAAGTAAAGTGCAAGGAGAGAGGAGAGCAGAAGAAAAATTCAAGGTTAAAAACCTGAGTGGGTTGCCCTTCTCAAATGTTTTCTCTGTATTAAGTAGAGTGAACACCAGACTGGGAGGGGTGTCCCAGATCAAATTTACAGTAGGGGCAGGCAACTGCAAAGCCACCAACTATAACACCACCACAAGAATAGGGTGGGGGGGAACAGTTTCAAGACAGATGAGAAACATAAAACAATGCCAGAAAATATATAAAACTATTCAGTCAGGCAAAACTAAGACAATGCAGAACTCTGAAAGGTTAAACTGCCAAGAAATATATTTATCAATCAGCAATATATTTCCAGATTGTTTGAGAATCACACACCAGACAGAGACCAGGAGTTTCCAACAGTGTATGCAGGAATTTACAAACAGAAACTATTTTGACATCAGCAAGCCTTGAAGCAATCAGATAACACAAAAGCTGTTAGACCAGGTTTATAAACTTCACCACAGGACAGGGGGGAAGCAGAAAACAATGCCAGAAAAAATATACTTTGTTGAAGCACCTTTTGATTTAATTACAACATTCAGTCTTCTTGGGTAGGGGTCTATCAGCATGGCACATATTGACTTGGCAATATTTGCCCAATTTTCCTTGCAAAACACTCCAAATCTGTCAGTTTGCGAGGGCATCTCTTGTGCACAGCCCTCTTCAGGTCACCCCACAGATTTTCTATTGGATTTAGGTCTAGGCTCTGGCTGGGCCATTCCAAAACTTTAAGTTTCTTCTGGTGAAGCAATTCTTTTGTTGATTTGGATGTATGCTTGGGGTCATTGTCATGTTGAAAGGTGGAATTCTTCTTCATCTTTAGCATTCTAGCAGATGCCTGAAGGTTTTGGGCCAAAAGTGACTAGTATTTGGAACTGTTCATAATTCCCTCAAACTTGACTGAAGCCCCAGTTCCAGCTGAAGAAAAACAACTCCAAAGCATGATACTGCCACCACCATGATTCACTGTGGGGATGGTATTCTTTTGGTGATGCAAAGTGTTGTTTTTGCGCCAAGCGTACCTTTTGGAATTGTGGCCAAAAAGTTTAATCTTGGTCTCATCAGATCATAACACATTTTCACACATGCTTTTGGGAGACCAAGGCAAACTTTGAGAGAAAAATCGCTAAGGACACTAAAGATAACCACAAAGCCTTCTTCAGCTATGTTAGAAACCTGGGTGGAAACCCTCAGATATGCTCAGAGTTGGTTCACAACAACAAAAAATACACTGAACCCACAGATATTGCTAACATTCTGGCCGACAGGTTCAGTGCAAATTTCTCCCCTCCTTCACTCCCAAAAGAAGAAATACTTATCCCAGCTGAATGTAATCTCCCTGTCATCTCAGATGTCCAAGTGAGAACCGCCCTAAACAAAGCAAAAAACACAGCATCAATGGGACCTGACGGTATCTCGGGGTGCGTGTTATGTGAACTCCAAGAGGAGCTAAACCCACACATAAAAATGCTATTTAACCTTAGCCTTACTTCGGGATATGTACCTGAACACTGGCGTACAGCAACAGTGGTCCCACTCCACAAGGGTGGTGCTTCTACAGACCCTGGAAACTACCGCCCCATAAGCTTAACTAGCCTGGTCTGCAAAGCTATGGAAAGAATCATTATGGAACTCATAAACAGAGACATAGGGGACCTACAGACACTTGACCCCACCCAGTTCGGCTTTGTAAAGGGCAGATCCTGCCTTTTAAACCTGGTTGACTTTTTCGAAACAGTCACTAGAGTCATTGATGAAGGCAAAGCAGTCCATACAGCATACCTGGACTTGGCTAAGGCCTTCGACACAATACCCCACTCAGGCATCATAGATAAGCTAAACAGCTTAAAAGTAAACCCTTATGTCACTAGATGGGTTGCAAACTGGCTAAAGGACAGAACCCATAAAGTTAAAATCGCTGGAGCAATGTCAGACTCAAAGCCAGTCACAAGTGGTGTCCCACAGGGATCTGTCCTGGGACCCCTCTTGTTCAGCATTTATTTCTCAGATGTTAAAGCAAACATGGGAGGGCTGTGGCTGACAAAGTTCGCAGATGACTGCAAACTAGGCGCCATAGTCGATACACCAGCAGACACACACATCCTACAAAAAGGCCTCACTGAAATGGACAACTGGTGCCGTAGTCACGGCCTTAAACTTAATGCCAAAAAATGTATGGTCATCCCTTTTGGAAAAAACAAAGTACCCACAAATTATCACAGACAGCAACCCACTGAGTACGGAAAAAGTAATCAGAGACCTATTGACCCAAGTAGACAGCGACCTCTCATTTGACACCCACGTTGCCAAAGTGGTTAGAAAAAACATTCTACCTTGCACACCTCATCATGAAGGGATTCACATCCAGATCCAAGGATGTCATTGTACCCCTATATTCCTCCCTCATCAGATCCATGATTGAGTACAATGCCCCATTTGGTATGTACCTCATCCAGCATTTGCAACAGCTGGAGAGACCACAAAAGTACCTCACCAAAAGGATCAAGGGTCTCCAACATATGTCTTATTCTGCCAGACTAAAGAAACTTCAGCTCTATTCAGTAGCATACCGCCTGCTCAGAGGTGATCTCTGCCTGACATACAAGGCCATGTCCAATCAGGATCTGATGGACATGCTCCACCTCAAAAAATCCAAATCCATCAGGACCATGAGAGCTAAAGACTTAAACCTCGGCACAAGTATGAATAGGACATGCTGGAGGGATAGATTCATAACCCAGAGGCTTCCTATGCTTTGGAACAGGATCCCAGTTCATATTAGGCAGAGCCCCTCACTGACTCTCTTCAAGAGAAATCTTGATGAGTGGATAGTAGATCGTAAGTTTACCCCAGGGGTCACATCTATGTCACTGCTAGACAGGGGCACAGTAAACTAATTCTATTATATAAGGGGACCCTCATTGTGTCACTACTAGACAGAGGCACGGTATTCTAGATTTATTCTGTACATTTTTGTACCATTTCATGGGGTGGCAAAAGCCACATCAATATGGCTAGGCTTACAAATGCCCCAGGGCAGATAGCCTAGTACTATACTATGAAACTATGTATTGTTTTGCAAATTTTAGCTGGGCCTGAATGTTCTTGTAAGAAAAGGCTTCTGTCTTGCAACCCTACCCCATAGTCCAGACATATGGAGAATACGGGAGATTGTTGTCACATGTAGTACACAACCAGTACTTGCCAGAAATTCCTGCAACTCCTTCAGTTTTGCTGTAGGTCTCTTGGCAGCCTCCCTGACCAGTTTTCATCTAGTCTTTTCATCAATTTTGGTGGGACATCCAGTTCTTTGCACCATCACTGTTGTCCCATAGTTTCTCCACTTTTTGATGTCTATCTTCACTGTGTTCCATGGTATATCCAGTGCTGTAGAAATTTTTTGTACCCTTCTCCTGACTGATACCTCTCAACAATGAGATCCCTTTGATGCTTTGTAAGCTCTCTGTGAACCTTGGCTTTTGCTATAGCAGTCAACTGAGTACATGTCAAGAAAATCCTACTAGGACAGCTGAACTTTATTAGGGGTTAATCAGAGTGCCTTTAATTGATGGCAGGTGTGTACCCAAGAAGACTGAATGCTGTAATTAAATCAAAAGGTGCCTCAACAAAGTATTAGTTTAAGGGTGTACATACTTATGCAACCAGCTTATTGTACATTTTTTATATTTTTTCCCATAAAACTGATTTGTTTTTCAGTTGAATTTTACAGGTTATAGGTCACATTAAAGGTGGGAAACGTTTTGAAATTATTTAATGTGGTCTCATTTTTTATATCACAAAAACCTGGCATTTTAACAGGTGTGTGAACACTTTTTATATCCACTGTATGTTCATTAATACATTTTTTCAACTTTCAGTCTTGCCCATATAAAATATGGGACAAGTCTGATGCAGAGCTATGTAAACCTTATAATTAGAAGCACAATTTCAATATTTATTGAATGTGATCTTTACCAAATTTTGAACATAGAGTCAGTACCCATAAGGTAACTACATTGGGAACACTATCCACATTTGTAAGTACCTTGTTTATTCTTTAATCACTGTGGCCTATTTTTCGATCTGTACAAAATATCTTTTATGTTCCTTCGTCCTGAATAAACAAACTTAGGTGATTTAGGAATCCATTTGTCAAAATTCTCAGAATAAGTAATAATTTTCCTATTATTCTTAATAATGTACTGAAAAAAATCATTCTCCTCATTATAAGTGAGTACCATAACTCTGTCAAAAACTTGGTTTTCTATAAATTTGTTTCAGTGATCTCTCCTGAACCCAACAATGTTTTATAAAAAAAAAAAAACTTGCCAATTTGTTATTTCCATAATAATAGGTTCCAAAAATTCATGGGGTAACCCTGTTTATGGAGCATAGCTTTTATAAATTTAGTCTGTTCCAAAAATAATTGTAAACTTGTGATCATTCTGACAATCAAATAAGGTGACCCTTCACAATACTTTTTTTCTGTTTACTAGAGTAGTTCTTACTATAATGAACATAGTTATTCAAAAAAGTTGGCTTCCTTTCCTATAGATTGTTAAAGAAAATCTGTAATTAAAATCATCTTTTATCAACCATCTATGTAACTGATTTCCCTCCATGAATATGGATGTGTAAATCTTAAAAATGGAATTGATGTATTAATATATTCCATCAATTTCAATAATTTTTCCACACTTTCCCTCCCGATGATAAAAATATACAGGACGGCCACACACGAGTCCTCAGCTGGAACAGGAATCCTTTAATGCAGTAATAAAAATACAAGAAATGCAGTACATCCAAAAACCCGTAACGCAATAGCAGTGTTAAGCGCATCAAGCCATTTCTTATTTCTTTTTAGATCTCCATGTTTTTAAAGCATTTAATAACAATTTTTAAATATTGCTTACACTTACACTATGCATTGTGTGTAGATTTTATATACACACTTGTGTTATGTATATAGATTTTATATACACACTTGTGTTATGTATATATTTTTATACACATATATTTTTATATACATTTTAATACTGCTTACATATTTAAGCATATGCATTATATATTGTACATACAATTGAATGAGGATGTTGGATCATGAATTGTGTTAAGTTATTTATATATATATTTATGTTTTTTCTGACTATTTTAAAATACAACATATACACGTATAAGTGTTAGGCAAAATTGTATTTATAATATAACCACAGCAATTTTTGCACAATCTCATAGGTTTATGAGATCAGAAGTTGTATATAGTGCTAATATAGCTTTAATTACAAATCAAGTTTTTAAAAAAAGTTTTGGCGCCAAAGGTGATGAATAAATGCATTGGGAAGAGTGAAAATAGTAGTTCTGATTAAGTCTGCTTATCGCAGATGAAAGCGCTTAACACTGCTATTGCATTACGGGTTTTTAGATGTACTGCATTTCTTGTATTTTTATTACTGCATTAAAGAATTCCTGTTCCAGCTGAGGACTCGTGTGTGGCCGTCCTGTACCTTTTTGGAAATGTATTAGTACTAGTGGTTTTGGATTCAGATGATAAAAATATCGAGATATCTGAAATATGTGGTACAATGTTTAGCAAAAAGGAGTATTAAATAACAAAATATTCTCCCAATAACACATATTTGCATATGTGGGGGTGAGTGCTGCCCCCATAGCAATACCTGTCACTTGTCTAAAATATTCTCCTTCAAAAGCTATTAGATTGTATTTCAAAATCAATTCCATAAAGTTACAAAAAATATAAACATCAATGGTGGTTAAAAATTCTTAAGTTGTAATTATTTCATTAAACCATGCCAAACCCACATTACACGGAATGGAAGCAAATAAATCTATCACATCAAAAGTAAAATTTAAATTTAGTGCCTTGGATTCCATTAATAAGAACCCTTGCTGAGGGGATTCAGAAAATGTATTAAAATACAGGGAACTTTACTGGCAATTATGTTTGAATGCCACTGTATCACTTGCATTAAATGATGCACTACTGATAATACCAGTCTTAAAATTCAAAGCTAGAAAAAAATTTAACTGCAGGTTTATGCATGGATTTTTATTGCATTAATTTTAAAATATTTGTTGAAGGACAAGCAAGAAGCCAGTTCAATGCCGGCCTCCAATAATGTCATGGCAGAGTGAAAGACAGTTCCATGCAAGCCTCAGAGAGGGTCACAGCATGGAGAACCAATATCAGCAATGGGCATTCCTCAAAGTTATCGTCCACCTCAAAAGATGCATCAAGGGGAGGCTGGACAGTGGCAGTATCAGACCTAGACTTCTTGGCCTTTTCCTTAAGTGATGGCTGTACCTCAGGGCAAGTGGATTTGGCCATGGTACCTTGTGCCAATAACTTAATCCGCGGTGGTGCTGCGATAGCGTTGTCGCCTCACAGTAAGAAGCTAACCGGTTCGATTCTCAGCTAGAGCATCTTCTGCGTGGAGACATGCATGAATGGGCATACCTTCGTTGAAGGTTGTGCGTCAGGGCTGGTAACTCGGCACGTAAAAATCAACTACCAATCATTAGCTGACCGGAGTTCCGCTGTGGTGACCCCTAACCGGGAAAAGCCGAAAGACACAACAACAACCTTGTGCCAATAACTTGAAGCACTGATTCTCAAACTAAATGGAAAGTGCAAAGTGCTTCTGGAACAAACACCTAACAAATGGAGCACTGGGTGTGATCATGAGAAGCACCTAGACAAAACAAACACTTGTTATTGATGATCTTTATAGGGAATTTACACACTGATATTTCCCTTTCTTGAATGACATGGACTCTCAAATTACAAGGAAAAGAACCTCAGAGGGGAAACTTATCTTCAAATAGGCACTGTATAACCAGTGCACCGAAGAGCATTCAGACGGACATTCAACTATAGCATTTGGACTGGTGCCAAAGAAGCTCTGAGTTTAGAGCATCCGTACATCACCTTTGTGCCCTACGCTTGACGTAAGGTGCATATCTCTGATATACAATGCTGGTAATAGGTAAAGGCTTTGGTATACTGGCCAGAGATTGGGCTATCCTTAGCAGGAGATCCCATAGGTTATGAATACTACAACAACAATATGGAAGGACATCAAGTAGCAGGACTGTTCTGGGACATGCCGTTAAAATACTTATTCTGCCAAATGAGCATTGTCGTGGCTGTAAATTCCACATACAACCACAATATCTCAACAATTCGAAAGTTTTGTGTTTTATGCAATTCAGCTCACAGTGAAATGAACTAATAAAAGAACCAAGTCAGTCATGTGGCTACTTTTTCCTTCATTACTTGGATCAAACTGTTCAGTGGAGTTATTTCTGTTCATATCATAACAAATGAATTACTCAGTCGGACAGTATATTACATCTCACACATTTTCTAGTTGTTACTGAGATCTGGCTTAAAGAGCTATGAACAATAATTTTTTGGTAAATCTTGCTTTCTTTTAGAACACAAAGCAGAAAAGAAGTGTCTTTCTTAATTTTAATGCTGACCTAAACACTCAATATCACCCACCCTTTCCAGAATAAAACTAGTCTGCCACATTAATACTCAAAATCTCCCTGCATGATTATATGACATTGCAAGAAACCTAAATGGAAGAAGGCCGAAAACCTTGGAAGTGATCCTACTAAGCAAACTCATACAAACGTCTGGCAGAATCAAGTCTATTGAAGTGGAAGTGCAGCCTGAGTAAAATTGCTGGCATGAACAATTAAAGTCCATGCCCAACAATTCAGCAATGCCCAGTCAGCTAACATTGATGTAGCTCTAGCTGTCAAGACTTCCCAGTCTACTGGAGCATCATAATATCCTGCCTCAAAGTACAAAAATTGTCATCTGCACAGGCAAAAATCACAGATGAGCACAATTTGCTAGTAGAGGATGGGTGACAAATTCAAAAGATCAGACTCATACAAGGTTTAAATGCAAAACTAAGGGCAATCACCCAGTGTATTTATGTAGCCTAGTGTAACAACTCAAAACAAGAATTCATTTTTTGTGTTTTAGACGTATTCCACTGGTGATCTTCTGAATGCTCCTTCCAGTACTTCCATGCAACTCAGGTGGCATGCAGAGAGAAAATACCTTAGCTGTCAACCAATCAAAAAGAGAGAGAAATGCTGGTACTTTTATCTGTTTAGTTTATGTATGCCCTGCCCCCTCCCCTTTTTTTTCTCAAAAAAGCTAACTGCATTAAAAGAATCAATATAAACCTGTTGCTATTGTATGTTTCATTACTTAGACAAAGTACAATGGAGTTTTGTTCTTCTCACACCAGGTGAATCACTCAATCTCAGAAATGTGGAGACTTCCTAGTCTGGGCTAGTTCTGAATTTACTAAGAAGGTCCTAAAGTGTTGCTTCCCATCAAAAATATTTTTGCAACTGTAGTTTTACTTCCACATCTATATTTTGGTGTAAGACCTACTAAAATTAAAGATGTCATGTCAGAGTCAGATATAGCACTTCAAAAGCTTCACATAAAAGATTTCTGCTTCAGCACTCAACAAACAGTACTTTTCTTACTGACATGAAAAATCAATTTGGTGGCAAGGATGTCATTTATATCAGGAAGCAGTGGGGAGTAGCTGGTCTTTGACTCCAGATAAATCTCTAAAGAATGATCCTATTGATTAGATTCACTTTACAAGCTTCTTTGTAATTAGAATGCATCCTTAAGACAGGCAGCAGCTGAACATTTAAAGCTACATTTTTGAAATTTAAGAGATTACCTCTGTTTTGGATGGTATCAATCTATGTGACTGGCAACATAAGGATATTGGCGTTTCTCCACTTACAGCTCAATATGCAATAATTAAAACAATATATGTTTTCATTTCCGGATGGCTGACCTATTCTTTCCAGCTCTCAATCCAGAACTATGCCATAAGCAGGACATGTTCCACTCTGACCACCACCACTAATATTTGCATTGCCAGAGGTATCCACTTAAGATCAAGAGAGAGATTAGGTTATAAATGAATATTTAGTATGGAGCTTCAATGAGTGACAAATATTACCCTATTAATGGGAGGGCTCTCCAGTTTCATTAAATGGCACTATGTGTACAAGACTCTAAATTACATACAATCATCAGTTTTATGATGAACCTTGACAGAAAAGTGAGATGCCATAGGATAACTCTCATAAATAATCAAGAACCAGAGGCAACTGGGCCTTGAAAGGGTCCTGGTTCTTAAGAGTGGAACCAACTACAAAACCTTTTCCACTTATACATATATGCTTTTCTAGAAGCAGTTTTTCTCATCTCCTTTAATACCTGCTGCATATTCTCAGAACCTTTAAGCACTTCTCAAAAGTAAACTACCTCCTATTAAGCAAAGGTATAGCTAAATTCCAAGCCCCCCCCCCCCCCCCACCAAACTCAGAGAACATTGTGGCTTGTGTGGAAGTGTTTACAGAAACAATTTACAAGCATGTAAACATAGAAACAGTAGTCATCATCATCATCATCGTCTTCTTTCGGCTTTTCCCGTTAGGGGTCACCACAGTGGATCTGTTTCCATTTCTTCCTGTCCTCTGCATCTTGCTCTGTCACACCAACCACCTGCATGTCCTGTCTCACCATATCCATAAACCTTATCTTAGGCCTTCCTCCTTCCTCTTTTCCTGTTACCTGGTAGCTTCATCCTTAGCATCTTTTTCCCAAATATACTCAGCATCCTTCCTCAGCACATGTCCAAACCAACGTAATCTTGCCTCTCTGGCTTTGAAACAAACTCCAAAATAAAATAGCTCCTTTGCTGAACCCCCATATAAATAGGTTGCACAACAAAAGAAAAATTCCTGCCTAAAAATAGGTGGGGCTATGCCCAGACTTACAAACCATCTTTCAACAAGCAACTCAGGGGACTAAGTCCACCAAAGCCAGTTCTGAGGAAAAAATAGCCTCCCAGGCTAAGCATAACCAAAAGGCATTTTTTGTACACAACCTTAAGGGGACCACCACCCAGCAGTGTGCTGAACCAATAGTAAAAGGAACTCAATATACTGAACTGAAGGATATAGCAATTTGCTGGCCGATAAATTTAGCTCCAGTTTCACCCTCATCACCCCAGTTACCATCCCAGAAAATACTTTGTATTCAACTCACAGCCGTCACTAAAGAGGAGGTTCTCTTTGCACTTTCCAAAGCCAAAAAAACTGAATCAATGGGTCCTGATAATACCCCAAGATACCTCCTAAATAGCTTGAAACATGACCTGATAGGCCCACAAGAATCTCTACTCACCCACAGCCTCCAGCCAGGTTATGTACCTAGGGAATGGAGGACTGCACTTGTCATCTCATTACACAAAGGAGGATCAACTACAGACCCGTAAGTTTGACTAGTCCGGTATGCAAGTCCATAGAAAGAATTACCATAGACCTGATAAAAACATAGGAAATCTTCAAACACTGGACCCATCTCAGTCCAACTTTGTTAAAAGTAAGTCAAGCTTACTAAACCTGGTGGACATCTTCAGGAAGGTGACTAAAGCTATGGAATGAGGGCAAAATGGTGCATAGTGCTTACCTTAGTCTGACAAAGGCATTTAACATAATACCGCTGATACTATTGCAACAGCATTCGAAATGCTGGACTTCAGAAATTTCTGCAGCTCATCCAGAAGGCATGCTTAAACCCTGTATCATCCATATATAGGAAGATGTGTCTGTACCGCAACTTTTTATGTGAAAAAAGCTGCTGTCAAGCACTTGGTGAAGACTGAGTGTAGTAAAAAGACTAAAGGCCAAGAAATGGAGCCGACAATAGGAGCTCTCCAGAAGGTTTAAAACTCTGGACATCTGCATGGATATCAGGTCTCTGCCTGCAGCACACATCCCTAAAGCAATTACTGCAACTGTGATCCATATACAGAATATGACAATGGGTGTGCACCACTTTGAATCTGGGATACTATCCATGAGCCTTAGACATCCTTAATGTTCATGGTAACAAACTTTACAGATATAAAACTTTTTACGCTGGACAGGTCTTAATGGATCTCCAAAACTCACCTTGGGTACCAAGAGTGACCTTGGAAACATACCTCCTCTTTCCTTTAGCTGTGGTACTATCACAATGGTCTTATCTTACAGATGCTGAAGAATGGACATCATTAGTGTAGCTCGGTCTTTGGCAGAGGTTGAATGCCAAGAAAGTTGGAACCTGCAGGAAGCCTTTACTGTGTAGTCTACAGTCAAAAGAAACTAGTTCATCCAGGAAAAGATTACCCCACCAGATACTCTACAACCTCACTGCCTGTCCTCTTTTCCTTCTAGATTTGTTTTCATTTCTCAATGCCTTCTTGTCTACACTCACTTTGCCCTCATTCCTGTAGAAGGGACAGATGTTTCTAGAAATTATTCAGCTAACCAAAGTCAAGCAGATTAAACATCTGCATGATAGACTGCATAGGTTTACATTTTCATTACACAGTTTCTTAAATATTTATTGGCAGTGAAGACCAAAAAATGTTCTCTTATTCTAGGGACACATTTAATAGGTTGCCCATTGACAATCAGATAAATGCTGCATTCTTAACCAGTCATGCCTCAATCATGATTCTTGTGCAATTGCATGAAAAAGGCTCACAAATGTATGTACAGATCACTATCACATCCATGTTACATTGAATATATAATTTTTTTAACCAACTCATGTCTAGTACTCTACTTTCCCTATCACAATGCACCATACCATGGTAGCAGTTTGGACCACCAGAAACACTCAAAAATACCAATGCTAGGAGCAGCCACTCTTTTTTTTTTGTACAACTTACATCTTACGAAATAGTTGCATTATTTGGGCACAAAGGGTTGAGAGTCTGAAGACATTTTCAGTAGAATCATACTAGAGCCAAAGACCTGTCACACAAAAGATCAGCTGAAGATGGATTCTCCTCTTCCAATGAGTTCATAATTGATTTTTTTATGGGTGTAACACTACAATGAGTGTTATATTCATCACTTAGGAGTTTATTTGGAACATTCAATATCTCACTAAAAACATTTACTATGGGAGTCTAATGAAACAGGGTCAAAGTCAGAATCTTAACCAATGACAATGACATGAACCCTGAGGCTAGATTCTCCTCTTTAGAGTCAGACAACCATTTTTAGGACAGAGCAAGCTGATACATACTTATCTGCAAACCTATTCAAATTGATTAGATGTAGCAGGCATGTAAATGTCATGGATCAGGCTTCAGAAGGACTAAAATCCTAACCATCAGTAAAAGACAAATAAATGGGAGTAAACACCCCATCCTCTGGAAAAAAATCTATCAAAGTCATAGGAACTTTGGGGTAGGGTTAGATGAGAAGACTAAGATCTGTGTGGGGACATCTGTAGGCCATCTAGCAGTAGAACACTTACTAAAGCATCCAAGGCCAGGCTGTCAAGACCATGACAGACTCCACTACCTGTACTTCCTAGGGGGTCTAACATATTCCATAACCACATTCAAAGGCACTTAGGCTAGGGTGGCTACATCAGAGTCTTTCTAGGACTACAGCCTTAAAACCTAAGCAGAGCCTGTAGAATCTCTGTGGTGATGTACTCTCTTCTTACATTTTCCCCAAAAATCATCTTCCTCAGTTTCTTCATCATATACTCTTCTTTACAGAACACTTTTTCCCCTTTTCTGCTGATCTAAACATTCATTTGCTGACGTGTCTTATGCTCCAGTCCCACTAATTTTCTGTTCACCGACAGCTCTGAAATGTCTGTTACAAATTTAATTTACCCATCCATCCAAACAAAATCTTTAACACAAGTAAACAAATTATTTAGGGGACAGTCTCCCAGAAGCACACTTATTGGTGATTTTCTTCCAATGCATTAGCCACTGGGGGATAAAATCATCTAAAAGTCAAATTTATCCAAAAACAGTAAAACAAGGACAACACTAAAAAGAAAATGTGCTAAAACAGCGCTAATCACTCTAAACTTTGCTGGAAAGACACACAAAACAGAAAACAGTTAAGACTTGCTGCAAAAATGAACAGAAGATAGCGCCAAAAATCCCCTTTTGTGGTACAGTTTTGTGGAGAAGTCCTTGGTGTGTGAGAGGGTAAACTTTTAACCAGCATGAGAATCTTTGTTTCTGAAGTTTGTCAGAAAGATTGATATTTACCTGTAGCAAAGTCCCATTTATTACAGATATGTTGCAGCGATGGCCTTTATGATAAGTATCCACTGAATAAAAGGCCTCCAGCATAAATGCTTAGGCCCAGTGTGTGTAGTTAATATGGGTACAAAGCTAGATACTTAGGACTAAAGGAAGTAAAATTCTGGAAATATGAGATAACCTGTGCCAAGTATGCAGGTGTAGGCAAAAAAGAATGCATACATGAGAATGGAGAGATTACGAGAATGCTAAGAAAGTAGTTCAAGAGTGGCCAAGGCAGCTTTCAAAAAGAGGAGGAGCAAACAAGGAGGAAAAGCAGAAAAAAGTACAGTTGTGTGAACTTACTATAAATGTAGATGTTAGAGTGTATTCACAGTTGCAGTCATCACACTAGGGTTATCTGCCTGCAGGTAGCCCTCAGTCGGCCCGAATACCAGAAACTTAGTATTTCTGTGTCAGTTGCTGTCGCTCCAGGACTGATGTCAGGTCGTCAGGGGTTTAAAAACAGGCAGCTGACGCCATTACATCAGTTTTTATTGCCCCAAATGTCAGGAGCCCCCCAAATAGGAAGCTAAGTTATGGTGAGGAAAAACACCACCAGTAAAAAGTAAATACCAATACCTCTGAAAGGGGTGAGTAATAGACATAGTTTGGAGAGAGAGAGAGAGACAAGGGGATTGGAGGGAGGGAAACCAGGACTGAAACAGTGAATACACTCGAACATCTACATTTATGGTAAGTGTACAACTGTACTATGTTCTTCATATTTCACTGTTGCAGCCATCACACTTGGGTTGATTCCCAAAGCTGAAGAAAAGGTGGAGGCAGTCAAGAAGTGTTGGAGCCTGCTAGTATGCCCTGCAGGACTGCTGTTGCAAAACCCGCCCTGGATTTGGAAAAGATAGGCAGGTGGTAATGCTTGGTGAAGGTGTGTATAGAGCTCCAGGTAGCAGCTTCCAGGATGTCCCTGGTAGGGGACTCCCCTGTGGAATGCTGTAGAGGTGGAACTTGCCCTAGTGCAATGTGTTCTGACCCCTTGAGGGGTTGGTTTCCATTGGTGCTTGTAGCAGAAATGGATGCAGTGTGCTAGCCATTTGGAAATTGTTTGTTTTGAAATGGCCTTGCCCTCTGCCCCTGGAGCAAAGCTGACTAGTAACTGGTCAGATTTCCTGAAGGGCGTAGTTCTATCAAGGTAGAATCTGAGATGACTGTGCACATCCAAGGAGTACAGGATCCTTTCCCCTTTATTTTGAGGATTAAGGAAGAAGGTTGGCAAATGGATAGATTGGTTGAGAGCCACACTAGACACCACTTTAGGCATAAAGGAAGGGTTAGTCCTGAGGGAAACCCTGTCAGCATGGACAGTAATGAAGGGTTCCACAGCCATAAATGCTTGTAGCTCAGACACTCTTCTAGCTGAGTGATGGCCAGAAGCAAGGCTGTTTTCCAAGAGAGGAATTTTAACACTGCTGATGCTGCAGGCTGAAAGGGGGGTAGCGTGAGCTTTTCCAGTACAAAGTTAAAGTCCCAAGCAGGGGTGTGTGCTCTCCTTGGTGGCCTTAAGTTGTTTGCACCTTTCTGGAACTGTTTGATAAGAGGGTGAGAGAAGAGAGGGGGCTCAGTGTTGTAATGAGCAGAGATGGCAGAGGCATGGATCTTAATGAAGGAGAAGGATAGGACTCTGTGGAGAAGGTCTGCTAGGTAATCCAGAATTAGAGGTAAGGAAGGCAGTGCTGTGTCCTCTCCTTTAGAGTGAGTCCAGGAACAATACCTTTTTCACTTATCAGCATAGGATTTTCTTGTATTGGGTCTTCTGGCTTCAAGAATGACATCCAGCACCTGCTTGTTTAGGCTGGTCACTGAGGGAGAATTTAAGGAATAAGCCAGGCTGCAAGATTCATGGTTTGCAGTTGCGGGTGCAAGATCCATCCCCCCTGCTGAGTGAGAAGTGTTGTGATCTGGGGTAGGTGCCCAAGGTGGCACCTGTGACAGGCTGCACAGTAGTGGGTACCAGTGCTGGCATGGCCAGTCTGGGGCAATCAGGATTGTCCTTGGTCTGTCCTGATTTATCTTCAGCAATATTCTTGAGAGAAGAGGCAGAGGGGGGAATGCATAGATTGAGAGGTTTTCCCACTGGAAGGATAGGGCATCCACTTTCCAGGCCTTGCTGTGAGGTGTCCTGGTGCAGAATTTGCTGATCTGATGATTGCAGGGGGAGGCAAAGTGGCCCACCTTTGGGGTCCCCCATTTATTGGTTAGAATACTGAAGGTGTTGGGGTCTGCCACTCGTGTGGGTCTAGAAGATTTCTGCTTAAGTAGTCTGCCAGAGAGTTTTGTTTGCCTGGCAGAAACTGAGCTTGCAGATGAATCTGCATATCCAGGGCCATGTTCCACAGGGCCATGGCTTGACTGCAGAGTGGGTAAGAGTGGGTTCCCCCTACTTGATGATGTACTACATAAATGGAGTTGTCTATTTTAATTAGCAGGAGTCCTGGAGAGAGTAGGGACCTGAAAGCTGTCAGAGCATGCTGAACAGCTAGCATCTCTTTTTGGTTGATGTAAAGATGAGTTTGACTTGGGCTCCAGTGGCCCTGAATGCACTTGTCATCCAGTTGTGCCCCCCCCAGGCATAGTCTGATGCATCTGTGGTTAGAGTCTGGGTGGCATGGGGTTGAGTAAAGGGAAGGCCCTTGTTGTGATTGCATGCTGCTGCCCACCAAAGAAACTCTGTCCTTGGATAAGGTATGAAAGGTAAGACAGTTTCCAGGTCCTGAAAATGTTGGCACCAAAGACTTAAGTACCATTGAAGTTTCCTCATATGCTGTCTGGCATATGGAATTAGTAGGATACAAGAGGCCATGAACCCTAGGGCCTGCAGGATTTTCATTGCAGATAGCTGGGTTCTGGTGGCCATTTGAGTGAAGTACTCATATTCTAACACTTTTCTTCATTACACAAGCTCGCACCCATTTCATCAAAAAAAGTCTGTTATGAAAGGCCAATTGGTCAGGGCCGCTCGCATGGTTACAACACATGAAAAGTTTTTGAAGGAATGTCAGTTTCTATGTGGTATGTTCTTAAAAAGAGGTTATCCAGTAAAATTAGTGGAAGAAGTAAGTATGGAAGTCATTATTAAGAGACTAAATGGTTATTTTCAACCTATTTTAGGTACTATTCCACTTATATCAGCCAATGGTGGGGATCCGGGAACATTGAGTCCCATAGAATGTAGTACCATGGTAGAACTATGTAATGACAATACACAACAACCTCCAGACTTTCAAAAAGCCTTAACTATAACTTTTAGCCAGCATGCCAAGTTTTAACTTCTTTTTTTGAAAAAAAAAAACTGGCCAATTCTGTTAGAGGATGCTAACATCAGGAAGCATTTAGGGGTTAAACCAGCTATTGTATATAGAAGAGGTAATACGTTTAAGGACTTATTCAAGAACAGACAAGTTCCCTTTTATGAAAATAAACAAGGAACTTTTGGATGCTGAGCTTGTTAATGGTGTCATCTGGTAAAAGTAACAGACAATATAACTATCAGAAACATTAGACATCAGATAAAAGGGAAATATTCTTGTAATTCCAGAGCAGTAGTTTATTTGGCCATATGCGATTCATGCTCTGGTTTCTACATAGGAATAACTGAGCATAAGCTAAGTCAGAGAATCTATGAGCATGATTATGCTATTATGCTATTAGGAAAAATTATTTGGATAATACATTGGCCAAACATATTTCTGACTATCTGAACCATAAATTTTCTTTTGTAGTAATTGACCAAGTTACTATTGATGAAAAGAAGCCTTGGTGTTTACAGTTGGAAATAAATGAGCTAAAATGGCAAATCCGCTTTCAAGCAGACAGTTGGGCCTGGCATCAATGATTGCATTTCTATCTCGGCCATATTGAAACTAAAAGCACTTGAAAGAAAAAGGGTTTAAAACAACAAAACTAAGGTTGTTTGACAATTGGCAACAATCTACAGTTTTACACATTAATTTATGCATGCATTTAAGTGTGTGTGTGTGTGTGTGTGTGTGTATAGGTCCCCTACGAAATCCCAAATGCACAGAATCCTGACGCCCAAAATACCAAGACAAAAAGCCTTAAACCCCACTGATCCATACATACAGCACACATACATAAACATACACACATTCTCCCCCCATAACCAAAAAATCACCCTACACTAAAGATAAGCTGTGCCCCCCACACCCCCCCTACTTTATTATTCTAACTCCGAGATCGCACAAACATATACACAAGGCAAACTCACACCCACACATTACAGTCCCTCACACACACCACAGTCACAATACACACTTACACACACTAAAGCCCCTCACAAACACACACCACAGTCACAACACACACTAAAGCCCCTCACAAACACACTTGCACACACATACTTACCTGAACCGCAACACCAGAAGCGCTAACTCAAAATCCCTTAACATCGGGATTTTGAATTTCGCGCTTCTGGTCTTTTGGTAATGTGGGGTTTTGGGCTTTTTATCTCAGTATTTTGGTCGTCAAGATTCTGTGCGTTCGGGATTTTGTAGGGGACCTATATAGATTGCTGTGTCTTTCAGCTTTTCCCAGTTAGGGGTCGCCACAGTGGAATTCCGGTCCACTAATGATTGGTGGTTGATTTTTACATGCCAGGTTACCAGCCCTGACGCACAACCTTCAACGAAGGTACCGGACAGCGTCTTACTGTGAGGGGACAACACTACCGCAGCACCACCACCATGGTAGGGGACCTATATATATATATATATATATATATATATATATATATATATATATATATATATATATATATATATGAAATTGTTTTTAATGAAGTATTGACAGTTTTTGGTTTCTGAGGCAACAGCTTTATGTTCAGCTGTATATCATGATGATTGACACTGTTTTTAACCAATAGAAGTAAATTTTGTGGTATTTAAGGTGAATGCATGTGGAATAGTTTGTCTGATGAAGTTTGGAACTTGTTCAAACGAAAGCGCTAACCATTTCTTTGTTACTGGAACTATTAAATATTTAGTGTTTTTACATTTTTCAACTCGTGGATCTTTCTATCTCAACATTTGAACATTGCTCCAGAGGTGCTAGGACTTCAGCCTTGTGTGCTTTCATGAAGTAGCCTGTCAGATAGGTTTGTTTTTCTGGAGTAAGGAATGCCATCTGGGATGCCGTTTCCAAGCTTGCTCCCAGGAATACAGTCTTTTGACTGGGGAATAATTTTGATTTCTTTTTATTGATAGTGTAACCCTAGGGAGGTTAGAAGGTTCTTTACAATTGTCAGGTGTTGCAACAGCTGTTCCTGACTGTCTGCCTGAATCAGGCAATCATCCAGGTATGGGTAAATTTGAATTTTTCTCTGTCTGCAATAAGCAATGGCTGGAGCCAGGCATTTTGTGAATACTATGGGAGCAGTGGATAAGCCAAAGTGAAGTGCAGAGAACTGATAATGCATAGAGCCTGCCCTGAAACGTAGATATTTCCTACATGATTCACAGATAGGGATGTGCAGATAGGCTTCTTTTAGGTCTAGGGTGGCTAACCAGGCATCTTTGTACAGTATAGGAAGAAGCTGCTGAAGGGTGAGCATTTGGAATTTTGGTACCACCAGGAAGGTGTTTAAAGTGGAAAGATCTAGGTGCCCTCTTTTCTGAGTACCAGGAAATGTTTGGAATAAAACCCTTGACCTATCTGTTCTGCTGGAACAGGTTAAATTGCCCTTACAGAAAGCAGGGATTGAACTTGGTTTTGTGCCTCTGCCCACCAGCTTGGAGGAAGGTCTGGGAACCCTTTCGGGGTTGGCAGTGTGTGGAAATAAAATCTGTACCCCTGGGACACAATGTTGAGGACCCATTGGTCTTTGGTGATGGAGGTCCAGTTTTTTGCATGGTGGGCAAGTTTTCCTCGTAGGGGCACAAGCAGTTGGACAGAGGTGAGGAGTGGAATAGAGAAGTCATTGTGAATTTTTTCCATAAGGGGGTGGCTTAGCACTCCCTGTTTTTGAAGTGGAGGCACTCCATTGTTTAGATCTCTGCATACCCTGAGACTGTAGTCAGGGGGGTCTGTTTTCCCTGGGTCTAGTTTGAGATGGCCTTGAGGGGGCTGGAAAGGACCAATGTTTCGAGGGGCAATGCCTACTGAATCTAGGAGGCTGCACTTGCAAGAAATCCTTGACTGTCTGCACAGATTTAGCCTTTTCTTCCATCGTTTTTAGAACCTCTTCTGCTTTGGTGCCAAACAAATTGTCCTTTTTCAAACGGGTGTCTAGTAATTTTGATTTGACATGGTCTGGCAAGGTCTTCTCCTTAAGCCAAGCATGCCTTCTCAGTACAGAGCCAGTGACTGCTGCCATGCAGGATGCTTCTAGGGCATCAAAGCCACATTGCAAAGTATGTTTGCTGACTTGGCTTGCAGAATGCATAAGCTCATGTAATTCTTTACTTTCTGCACACTACAAAGGTAGCTAATTTCTGCTTAATAAGTTCCATAATATGTTGCTGGTATTTTAGCATGTGAAGCTGGCAATTCAATGCCCTAATGGCGACAGTTGCAGAGGTGTAGACTTTTTACCCCCCATCTGTCTAAAGCTTGTGAATCCCTGTCCTAAGGGGTGGGATTCTTATCTGTAGTTGCTTTTATACCTTTAGACCCCTGGGAAATGACCTCTGGGTCAGCAGTAGGAATTTTGAAAAGGAATTTGTGAGAGTCAGGGACTCTGTAGTACCTGTCTGGTTTCCTTGGAACAGGGGGTAAAGTATCAGGAGTTAGGCTGGATTCCATAAAATCATCATCCACAATATCCAGAGCTGGAGGTATTGCTAAAGGTCTATGTTGTGGCAAATCTAAAAATTCTCTGAGTCTCTTTTTGGACTGAGGATAATCCTGGCATTCCCAGTGAAAATGCTTTCTTAAAGTATGTAGTTTCACCAAAAGAAAAATCCTCTGGAGGGGAAGCAGAGGGAATGGAATCCTCTGCATCTGAATCCTCATAAGCAGATAAAGGCATGTCTTTATATTCAGAAACCTCAGAGTTGGACTCTTGGGCTGTTAAAGGTGCTGGGGACAGGTTTCTTTCTCTTAGCAGGGGAAGGCTGGTTTCCCCTAATCAGCATAATCAGGTCTTCTGCCATTTTAAGCATTTGATGTTATGGCAAGGAAGCAGGTGCTTGAGTTTGGGTTGTCTATTTTTTAGGCATAGCTCATACTCTTGGACTTAGATACTTGGTAGATTTAGAGAGAACTGAAGATGCGAAAGTCGTCGTCGGTTTGGTTTGAATATCGGTAATGTGAAGAACTTCCTCGGAAGTCGGTGCCTGCACAGTGGCTCCGGACCCATCCAAGGTAGAGACATCTGCAGGTTCTGTAGTCAAAAGAGTCTCGCAGCATACCAGACTCCGAACGGGTCTTGGTAGTGGCCTGCGAATCTACTGAAGTGGGCATCAGGGGCTGTGAAAGCACCTCACTGAGTACTGGTGACTAGCTTAACAGAAGTGTTGGCAGTTTTGGACCTGTGTGATCTGTCTGTCTTTAGCCTTACATTTTTTTGGAAGATCGGTAGTTGGATGGTTTACCGAAGCCATTTTGGAATACGGAGATCAAGAGCGAAAGTATTTAGCGACAATAAGGGCCTGACAACAAATAGTTTGGGCATTGAACAAAGCACAAAACTGACAGTGAGGTATGTCGTGGTCTGGGTCTAAACAGGTGACGCAGTAAGAATGGAAATCTCGGTGTGGTATTTGCTTTCCACAGGCGAGACAATGGTTAACTTTTTCTGACATCGGTTAGAGCATGAAAAAAGGATCCCCAAATGGGGTACTTAGCTTTAGAAGACTTCAGGATGATTCAATTTGGAAACAAAAACTCAGGTAGCGGACGACCAGCACTCATACGAACTGCTTCTGCTTCGGGCTCCTCGGCAAGAAAGACTGATGTAATGGTGTCGGCTGCCTGTTTTTATACCCCTAACGACCTGACGTCTGTCCTGGAGCAACAGCAACTGACGCAGAAATACTAACTCTCTGGTATTCAGGCCAACTGAGGGCTACCTGCAGGCAGATAAAACCAAGTGTGATGACTGCAACAGTGAAACACATAGAACATAATTTATTTAAACACTTGCTAACAGAGGAGGAATTGTGTGTAGAAAAATTGTACAAGTTCTTTAGTTCAACATTCACAAAAGGCGTCATAATGGGAAGCTGCCTGTGTAAGAACATTGGGACAAGTATCTGTGTGAACTAAGGGGAAGTACTTAACATGGAAGAACATCGGCTGCTGTGGTGCAGTAGTTCGCATTGGCGCCTCAAAGCAAGAGGTTCTCAGTTTCGATTTTCGGCTGGAGGTCCTTCTGTGCAGAGTCTGCATGTCCTCCCTGCAGCCAAGTGAGTTTTAATGACATGCGAGTAGGTGCGTGCCTTCTGTGAAGGTTTGGCACCAGGCTGGCAACTAGACACTGTAAAAACACCACTGTCGATCAGCAGACCAGTAATCTACTGTGGTGACCCCTAACAGGGAAAAGCTGAAAGACATTGCTTTTACCTAACATGGAAGGAGGAACAACTGATGAGACTGTAAAGGACAGGAGGTGAGGGAACTTGCTGCCCAATCTCATCCTACACTTCCTTTCAAATGTTAATATAATTGCCATGGTGATTTATCAGCCATGAGTAAACACTATGCTCTAGCCATACAGAGTGGATAGCAGAGACAACTGGGGTTTTTACATAAATATGGAATTGGAATGGAGTCAGACAACTAAAGTAGTAAAAGTCCTTCAATCTCTCTTACATCCTGTGGAAGATGAGTGATTTCTTAATGCAGATGAGAGAGTATGCTTTAACATAACAGAAGTCAGACCAGTTAAACTTGCTCTAGCTCCAAGACTGATCCTTGCAAAGGTGTTGTGCTTTATCTTATCTTTGGTAAGACATTTGACACAGTGCCTTGTACAACTTATTTCAAACGCACAGTATAAAAGCAGAGCTGATGTTCAAAATGGTGACAAGGATGAAAAACTGTCTGCCCACAGAGATTTGTCATTTACATATGAAGTGAAAGACAAAGCAAGACACCAATGGAATGCTGCAAGGTCCATCCCTAGGACCAATCTTATTTAACACATCTGTGTCAGATACTGTACTGAGAATGAAGGTACAATTGTGTAAAATCTTGCTGTAACAGTACATGTACTTTTCTTCACTAAAGGGTTTGTCATGGGTAGCCCAATGTGCAGCTAGTATACTAAAGCCTTAGGATTTTATAGACATTGCATGTCACGCGTATGCTCCCCCTCTCTGGGCATAGGGCATAAAGATGATGTATGGATGCACGTACTTCAGTAATGAATAGCCCCAGGAGGAACAACAGTCCGAGGAAGTAGTAGGAATGTGTGCATTCAGGCAGGAGAAAAATGTATAGAGAGTAGCACAGAAAGGGAGGAGGGAGAGAGCAAATACTGCAACAGTGAAGAGAAGGACATCTATTGTTATGGAAAGATTTTTACAGAACTGTACTATGTCCTTCCATATCACTGTTGCAGTATTCACAACTAAAGGGAGAGTACAAAAGCTCAAGGGGAAACTTGGGAGGAGGAAGACCCTCAAGAAACCCTTGCAGAACAGCTCTGGAAACATCCAATTTGTAACGCTTAGAAAAATTATGGACAGAGGTCCAAGTAGCAGCCTCAAGGATAGAACTGGTATTCAGTCCTTTGAAAAAAGCACCAAAGGAAGAGACAACCCTGGTAGAGTGAGCATTTATTAAGGCAGAAAGGCACTCCCCATGAAAGGTGTAACAAAAAGAAATGCCCTTAAGAGATCCATGATGACATGGTTTGCTTAGAAGCAGCCAAACCTAGAGATCTGGGACGAAGGGAAACAAAGTTGCTCAGATTTGCAAATGGCCTTAGTTTTATCCAAATAATATCCGAGCAACCTATACAAATCAGAGGTGTGAAGAACCTTCTCACTAGCAAACTGTGGAGAAGGAAAAAGGGAGGGCAAATTAATAAGACTGATTAAGAGACTATCATACCTTATTCTATTGATTAAGGGACTATTAATTAACCACCTTGGGCATAAAAGGAGGACACCCTGTCCCTATAAAAAACTAAAAAGGAGAAGCAGCAGCCATAACAGCCTGGAGCTCAGCCACTCTTAGCTGAAGTAAGTCCCCCCCCCCCAAAGTCTTCCATGTATAATGTTGTAAGGAAGCCGAAGCTGTAGGCTCAAAAGGAGCAGAGTCAATTTTTCAAGAACAAAACTAAGGTCCCAGGAAGATAGAAAGTACAGTTGTGTACACTTACCATAAATGTAGACGTTCAAGTGTATTCACTGTTGCAGTCATCACATTTGGGTTATCCCTGCCAGGGTAGCCCTCAGTCGGCCCAAATACCAGAGGCTTAGTATTTCTCAGTCAGTTGCTGTTGTTTCAGGACTGACGTAAGGTCACCAGTAGTATAAAGTAAGGCAGCTGATGCCATTACATAAGTTTTTCTCGCCCCAACTGTCAGGAGTCCCCAAGTGAGAGCCAGTATATGGTGGAAGAACCCACCAGTAGAAAGTAAATACCAAAACATTCCTTGTAAGGTGAGATGGAGAGATAGAGAGAAAAGGAGGATTGAGTGAGGGAAACCAGGACTGCAACAGTGAATACACTCGAACATCTACATTTATGGTAAGTGTACACAACTGTACTATGTTCTTCATGTTTCACTGTTGCAGACATCACATTTGGGTTGATTCCCAAAGCTGAGGAAAAGGGTGGAGGCAGTCAAGAAGACCAAGGGCTGGCTAGGATGCCCTGCAAGACTGCAGTGGCAAAGCCTGCCCTAGATTTGGAGAAGATAGGCAGGTG
Organism: Protopterus annectens; assembly: GCF_019279795.1. Taxonomy (NCBI): domain Eukaryota; kingdom Metazoa; phylum Chordata; order Ceratodontiformes; family Protopteridae; genus Protopterus; species Protopterus annectens. Next base: position 889,567,392 of record NC_056730.1, on the reverse strand, counting down.
GTAATGCTTGGTGAAGGTATGAACAGATGTCCATGTTGCAGCCTCCAGGATGTCCCTGGTGGGGAATCCTCTGAGGAAAGGTGCAGAGGTGGAGGCTGCTCTGGTAGAGTGAGTCCTGACCATCTTTGGGGGAGGTTTCCCATTTTGCTTATAGCAGAAATGGATGCAGTGTGCTATCAACTTGGAAATGGTTTGTTTGGATATGACTTTGCCTCTGCTCCTGAAGCAAAGCTGACTAACAATTGATCAGTCTTTCTGAATGATTTAGTCCTGTCTAGATAGAATCTGAGCTGTATGTGCACATCTAGAGAATTAGTATCCTTTCTCCCTTGTTTTGTGGGTTAGGGAAAAAGGTGGGCAAATGAATGGATTGGTTGAGAGCCACACTGGATACCACTTTTGGCAAGAAGGATGGGTTAGTCCTGAGGGACATCCTGTTAGCATGGAAGATGATTAAGGGCTCTACAGCCATAAGTGCTTGTAGCTCAGATACTCTTCTGGCTGAAGTGATGGCCAGAAGCAAGGCTGTCTTCCAGGAAAGAAACTAACTCTGCTGAAGCTGCTGGTTCAAAGGGGGGTAAGGGTGAGCTTTTCCAACACAAAGTTTAAATCCATAGCTGGGGTAGGGTGCTCTTCTGGGTGGCCTCAAGTTGCTAGCCCCTCTTAGGAACTGTTTGATGAGCGGGTGTAAGAAATGTGGTTTGCTCAGTGTTGAAATGAGCAGAGATAACAGAGGCATGAATTTTAATAGTGGAAAAGGAAAGACCACTGTGTAGTAGGTCAGCTATGTAATCCAGGATGAGAGTTAGGGAGGGTTGTGCCGTATCGGCTCCCTTAGGTTGGATCCAGATGCAGAACCTTTTCCATTTGTCAGCATAAGACTTTCTAGTGCTAGGGCATCTGGCCTCACGTATAACATCTAGAACCTGTTTACTGAGATTTGCAGCTTGTTCAGTGGTCAGAGAATATGAGCTTCTGCAATTGTGGATGCATGAATTCTCCTTCCCTTTAGGTTAGGAGAGTTGGGATCTGAGGGAGATGCCATGGTGGCAGAGGGGACAGGCTGCACAGCAGTGGGTACCAGTGCTGACAAGGCCAGTTTGGAGCAATTAGAATTGTCCTTGGTTTTTCCTCCCTTATTTTGAGCAATACCCTGGTAATGAGAGGTAGTGGGGGAAAAGCATAGACAAAGAGGTTGATCCACTGGAAAGATAGGGCATCCACTTTTCAGGCCCTGCAGTGATGCTCCCTTGTGCAGAACCTGTTGTGCCGATGGTTGGAGTGGGAAGCAAAGAGGTCGACCTTTGGGGTGCCCCATTTCTGAGTTATTAGGGTGAAGGTTTTTTGGTCTAGCTGCCACTCATGTGGGTCCAGAAGATTTCTGCTTAGGTTGTCTGCCAGAGAGTTTAGAGAGCCTGGCAGGAATTGAGCCAACAGGTGTAGTTATATGGCTGAGGCTGTGTGCCAAAGGGTCATGGCGAGCCTGCATAGATGGTAGGAGTGAGTCCCTCCCTGCTTGATATACCAACTCAGAGTGGTGTTGTCTGTTTTGATCAGTAGAGCCCCTGGGGAGAGAAGGGGCCTGAAAGCTGTCAATGTGTGCTGAACAGCTAACATTTCTTTTTGGTTTATGTGCAGATGTAATTGATGTGGGCTCCATTGGCCCTGTATGCACCTGCCATCCAGGTGTGCACCCCAGGCATAGTCTGATGCATCTATGGTGAGGGCCTGGGTGGCATGGGGGGTGAGAAGGGCAGTCTATTGTTGTGGTAGCATGCTGCTGCCCACCATGCAAAATCTTTCCTTAGGCAAGGTATCATTGGCATAAGAGTTTCCAGGTTGAGTGTGTCGACACCAAAGGCTTTTTAGGTACCATTGAAGTTTCCTCATATGCAGTCTGGCAAATGGAATGAGTAGAATGCAAGATGCCAGGAACCCCAGAGTTTGCAGGATTTTCCTTGCAGATAACTGGGGTCTGGTGGCTAGTTGAAAGAAATAGGCTGTCAGGTAAGTTTGCTTTTCTTGAGTAAGGAATGCAATCTGGGATGCTGTGTCCAGGCTTGCTCCCAGGAATATAATCTTTTGGGTGGGTACTAGTTTGGGTTTATTTCCGTTGGTAGTGTACCGTAGGGAGGTCAGTAGGGCTTTTACAAAGGCCAGGTGCTTGAGCAGCTTTTCCTGTCTGCCTGAATTAGGCAGTCTAAGTATGGGTAAATTTGAATATTTCTGTCTGCAAAAAGCAATGGTGGGAGCCAGACATTTTGTGAAAACTCTGGGAGCAGTAGATAAGCCAAAGGGAAGCACAGAGAACTGAAAGTGTAGAGTTCCTGCCCTGAAACGTAGATATTTCCTGCATGATTCCCTGATTGGAATGTGGAAGTAGGCCTCTTTTAGGTCTAGGGTGGCTAACCAAGCATTCTTGTCGAGCATAGGTAGTTGTTGCTGGAGGGAGAGCATTTTGAATTTTGGTATCACCAGGAAGGTGTTTAAAATGGATAGATCGAGGATAGGGCACCAGGTGCCCTATTTTCTGGGTACCAGTACGAGCCTGGAGTAGACATCTTGGCCTATTTATTCTGCAGGAATGTGCTCTATTGCCCTCATACAGAGCAGGGAAAGGACTTGCTTTTTGGCCTCTGCCCACTGGTTTGGAGGAAGATCTGGGAACCCTTTTAGGGTTCGTAAAGTGTGGAAAGAAAATTTGTATCCCTGGGAAACTATGTTGAGGACCCAGTGATCATTTGTAATGGAGGCCCAGGTGCTTGCGTGGAAGGAGAGTTTTCCTCCTAGGGGCAAGTGTAGGTGGACAGAGTGAGGGGGTGGAAGTGGAGTCATTGTGAGTTCTTACCTTGAGGGGGTGGCTTAGCACTCCCTAGTTTTGAAGTGGAGGAACTCCATTGCTTTGATCTTTGCATTCCATGTGGCTGTTATCTGGGGGGGATCTGCTTCCCCGGGGTCTGGGCTGAACTGACCTGGAGGGGGCAGGAAAGGACCAGTGCTTGGAGGGGCAATGCCTATTGAACCTGGGTGGCTGAACTTGGCAGGAAATCCTTAACAGTCTGCATAGATTTACCTTTTTCTGCCATCTTTTTTTAAGACCACCTTTGCCTTGGTGCCAAATAAGTGGTCTTTGTGAAAGGGTGCATCCAATAATTTGGATTTGACATGGTCTGGCAAGGGCTGTTTCTTAAGCCAAGCATGCCTTCTAAGGACAGAACCAGTGACTGCTACCCTGCAAGATGCTTCTAGGGCATCAAAAACCACAGTGTAAAGTGTGCTTAGTAACAACTTGCAGAATGCATTAACTCTTGTAACTCTATTTTCTGCACAAGCAGGAAAAGATATTTTTTCTTTTAGGAGTTCCATGGTGTGTTGCTGAAATTTTAGCATATGGAATGGACAATTTAGTGCTATAATAGCAAGAGTAGCAGAGGTGTATACTTTTTTACCCCACCTGTCTAATGCTTGGGAATACGTATATGAGGGGGTGGGATTCTTAGCAGAAGTTGCTTTAATTCCTTTAGGCACTTGAGAAATAACCTCAGGGTCAGCAGTAGGATTTTTGAAAAGAAATTTATGCGAGTCAGGGGCTCTATAATACCTGTCAGGTTTCCTGGGAGCAGGAGGGAGGGTGTCAGGAGTCAAACTGGATTCCATGAACACATCATCCACAACATCCAGGACAGGAGGAATGGCCAAGGGTCTGTGCTGTGGAAGATCTAAGAATTCCTTGAGTCTCTTTTTAGACTGAGGGTAGTCCTGACATTCCCATTGGAAATGCTCCCTTAAAGTATGCAAGGAAAAGTCCTTGGGTGGAGAGGCTGAAGGATTGGATTCCTCTGCATTAGAATCCTCATAAGCAGAGAGGGGTTGCATGTCTTCACATTCAGATGCATCAGAGTCATCGGACTCCTGTTCAGATAAAACTACTGGGGACAAATCTCTTTCTTTTGGAAGGGGTAGCTTGGCTTCCCCTGATCAGCATAATAAGGTCTTCCATCATTTTAAGCATTTGAGACTGAGGCAAGGAAGCAGCTGCCTGAGATTGGGTCATTGGTTTCTTGGGTGTGGTTCGTACCCTGGGCCTTAGAAACTCGGTAGTTTTTGAAAGAAAGGTAGACACGAAAAAAGTCGGTCTGTGTCGAGAAATGGTAGTGTGAAATACTTCCTCAGAAGCCAGTGCCTGCTCAGCGGCTCAGGACCCATCCAAGGTAGAGACATCCGCAGGATCCTTAGTTGATGAGTTTTGCGGCATACCAGACTCTAAAAGGGTCTCGGTAGTGGCCTGCAAATCCACAGAAGCGGGCATCAGGGGCTGCGAAAGCACCTCACTGAGGACCGGAGAACTGATGACTAACTTAACGGAAGCATCGTCGGTAGGTTTGGACCTGTGCAGTCTGTCTCGGTCTTTAGCCTTATGTTTTTTTCAGATGATCTGCTGTCGGATGGCTTACCGAAGCCATATCAGAATTTGGGGACGGAGAGTGAAAATATCTAGCTACAATAAAGGCCCGATGACGTATAGTTCTGGCATTGCACAAAAATGACAGCGAGTGACTTTGTGATCTGGGCCTAAGCAAGTGACGCAGTAACAATGAAAGCCTCGGTGTGGTATTTGCTTTCCACAGGCGAGACAATTGTTAACTTTTTCTGACATTGGTTAGAGCAAGAAAAAAGGATCCGCAACAGGGTACTTAGCTTTAGAAGACTTCAGCTTCAATTTGGAAAATGAAAACACAGGTAGCGGCCGACCGGCACTCATGTGAACTGCTTCTGCTTCGGGCTCCTCGGCAAGAAAGACTGATGTAATGGCATTGGTGCCTTACTTTATACTACTGATGACCTGACGTCAGTCCTGAAGTGACAGCAACCAACGCAGAAATACTAAGCCTCTGGTATTCTGGTCGACTGATGGCTACCCTGGCAGGGATAACCCAAATGTGATGACTGCAACAGTGATACACGAAGAACATCACGCTTCCTGGGAGTTCTGATATTAATTATCAACAAAAGCAAGTTCCACAGCATTGTATACATTCTTTTTAATAAAACAAAGCTTTCAGACCAATGTGTCCTTCTTCAGTGTTAATACACTGAAGGACGCATTGGTCTGAAAGGTTTGTTTTATTAAAAAGGATTTATACAATGCTGTGGAACTTGCTTTTGTTGATACTTGGACTTTTGTTTGCCAGCTCCACTTTATCTTTGGTTCACATTTTTGCTTTTAGTTCTGATATCAAGGACACCTTTAAGAAATTGCTTGACCTCAAACTTTAAAGGCAGAGGAGGAGTGAATGGCAGACAAGCAGAAAAAGCTAAAAGGTGACGTTTAACAGAAGAATATGCTAACTCAACATGGAGGCATTCACAAATAAGAGAACCAGAGAGATATTCACAGAAAGTGGGTCCTGGGTATGAATAAGGCATCAAACAGAAAATCTCTATCATTTGGATGAATAGGATTTCCTGTTAGTGGGTTTCCTGGCCTCCTGCAGTACCTTAAGCTCTCCTTCAGAAAAAGTACAGTTGTGTACACTTACCATAAATGTAGATGTTCAAGTGTATTCACTATTGCAGTAATCACATTTGGGTTATCTGCCTGCAGATAGCCCTCAGCCGGCCTGAATATCAGAGTCTTCGGATTTCTGCATCGGATGCTGTTGCTTCTTCCATGACATCAGGTCGTCAGGGGTATAAACATGCAGCCGATGCCATTACATCAGTTTTTCTTGCCCCAGATTTCAGATGCCCCCACAATAGTAAGCAAATATATGGCATGGTACACCCCCATCAAAAAGCAAATACACATGAAAAAATAAATCTATACCAAAAAAGAAGGAAAGGTAGAGCCAAGAGAAGCCAGAGGGCTGGAGGGAGGGTAGCCAGGACTGCAACAGTGAATACACTCATACATCTACATTTATGGTAAGTGTGCACAACTGTACTATGTTCTTTGTGTTTCATTGTTGCAGTCATCACATTTGGGTTGATTCCCAAAGCTAAGGAAGAGAGGAGGTAGTTAAAGAGCATTAGGGCCAGCTATTAAGCCCTGCAAGACTGCTGTGGCAATCCAGCTCTGGATTTAGAAATGATAGTCAGGTGGTAATGCTTAGTGAAGTTATGTACAGAGCTCCAGGTAGCAGCTTCCAGGATGTCCCTTGTAGGGACTCCTCTGAGAAATGCCGTAGAGGTAGATGCAGCCCTGGTGGAATGTGATCTTATCCCCTGTGGGGTAGGTTTTCCATGGTGCTTGTAGCAGAAATGAATGCAATGGGCTATCCATTTGAAAATGGTTTGCTTTGAAATGGCCTTCCCCTCTGCCCCTGCAGCAAAGCCAACTAGCAGCTGGTCAAATTTTCTGAGAGGCTTAGTCCTGTCCAAATAGAATCTAAGTTGTCTGTGCATGTCCAGAGAGTGCAGTATCTGTTCCCCTTTGTTTTGTGGGTTATGGAAAAAAGTAGGCAAATGAATGGACTGGTTTAGGGCCACACTAGACCCCACCTTGGGCATAAAGGAAGGATTAGTCCTGAGGGAAACCTTGTCCATATGGAAGATAATGAAGGGTTCCACTGCCATGAGGGCCTGTAATTCCGAAACTCTTCTTGCTGAAGTGATGGCTAAAAGTAAGGCTGTTTTCCAAGAAAGGAATTTCAACTCTGCTGTTGCAGCTGGCTCAAAGGGGGGTAAGAGTGAGCTTTTCCAATACAAAGTTAAGGTCCCAGGCTGGAGTGGGAGCTCTCCTGGGGGGTCTTAAATGTTTGGCCACTATAAGGAATTGTTTTAGAAAGGGGTGGCTCGGTATTATAATGTGCTGAAATGGCAGAGGCATGAATCTTAATTGACAAGAAGGATAGGCCCTTTTGGAGCATTTCTGTTAAGTACTCTAGAATATGGGGTAAGCTGGGCACTGTTGTGGCCATCCCCTGAGCCTGGCTCCAGGAACAGTATCTTTTCCACTTATCAGCATAGGATTTTCTGGAACTAGGCCCTCCTTGCCTCCAGAATGACATCCACACCTGCTTACTGAGGGATGCTAGAGGAGAGCTCATGGAATTAGCCAGGCTGCAAGGTTCAGGGTTTGTAGCTGAGGGTGCAGAATCTGGCCTGCCTGCTGGGAAAGCAGGGAAGGGGTCTGAGGCAGGTGCCATGGTTGTAACAGTGTCAGACTGTACAAGAGGGGGTACAAGTGCTGGCATGGCCGGTCTGGTGCAATCAGTATTGTTCTTGGCTTGTCCTGTTTGATCTTTAGTAGAAACTTTGAGAGGAGAGACAAGAGGGGGGAAAGGCATAAACAGAGAGGCTTTCCCAGGTAAAGGACTGGACATCCACTTTCCAAGCTTGACTGTGGGAAGATCTGGTGCAGAATTTGTTCAATTGGTAGTTCTGAGGGGAGGCAAACAGGTCTACCTCTGGGGTTCCCCCATTTGTTCCTCAAGAGGTTGAATATTTTGGGTTCTAGTTTCCATTCATGTGGGTCCATGAGATTTCTGCTTAAGTCGTCTGCCAGTGAATTTAGTTTGCCTGGCAGGTGCACTTGGTAGCTCAAGGCTGTGCTCCACAGAGCCATGGCTAGTCTGCAGAGAGGGTAAGAGTAGGTTCCACCCTACTTGTTTATGTACCACATAACTGTGGTGTTGTTTGCCTTTACCAATAGTTGTCCTGGAAGAATAAGGTCTTTGAAGGCTGTCAGAGCATTCTGTATGGCTAACTTTTTTTTGATTGATATGCAGGTGCATCTGTCTCGGGTTTCATTTGCCCTGAATGCACTGCCCTGCCATATGAGCCCCCCATGCATAGTCTGATGAGTCCGTTGTTAGGGTTTGGGCGGCCGGGGGTAGCGTGAAAGGGAGTCCCTTGTTGTGGTAGCAGGCCTCTTCCCATCAAAGGAACTCTGTTCTTAGACAAGGAATGATAGGAATCATTGTTTCCAGGTCCTCAGAATGTTAACACCATAACATTTTTAGATACCATTGGAGTTTCCTCATATGCAGTTCCATATAGAATTAGCAGAATGCAAGAGGCCATGAACCCCAGAGCTTGCAGTATTTTCCTTGCAGATAGATGTTTTTTTGTGGCCAATAGTTTGAAGTAGGTTGTCAAATGAACTTGTTTTGGAGTGAGTAATACCCTCTAGGAAGCTGTGTTCAAGCTTGCTCCCAGGAATACAATCTGTTGGCAGGGTACTAGGTGAGATTTCTTTTTGTTGATGGTGCACCCTAGAGAGGTTAGAAGTTTAACAAATGCCAGGTGTTGTAATAGCAAGTCCTGGCTTTCTGCCTGAATCAGACAATTGTCCAGGTATGGGTAAATTTTAATATTTCTCTGCCTGCAAAATGCAATGGCTGGAGCTAGACACTTTGTAAACACCCTGGGGCTCAGTAGATAAGCAAAAGGGAGGTGCAGAGAACTGAAAGTGCATGGAGCCCGCCCTGAACTGTAGGTATTGTCTGCAGGATTCCCTTATTGGGATGTGCAGGCAAGTCTAGGGTTGCCAGCCAGGCATCCTTGGCTAGCATAGGAAGAAGCTGTTGAAGAGTTAGCATTTTGAATTTTGGAACCACCAGAATGGTGTTGAGAATAGAGAGGTCCAGGATAGGACGCCAGGAGTTTTCTTTTCTGGGTACCAGAAAAAGTCAAATAAAAACATTGTCCCCTTAGTTCTGCTGGGACTGGTTGAATAGCCCTAATACTGAGAAGAGAGAGAACCTGTTGTTGGGCCTCCATCCATTGATTTGGGGGGAGGTCTGGCCATCCATTTGGGGTTGGTAGTGTGAGAAAGTGGAGTCTGTATCCTCGAGAAACTATGTTCAAAACTCATTTGTCCTGGGTAATGAGTCCCCAGTTTTTGCATGCAGGGCGAGCTTTCCTCCTAAGGGAGCAAGTAGTTGAGCAGGGCTTGGGAGGGTTAAGGTTAAGTCATTGTGGCATTTTTCTGTAGGGGGTGGCTTACTACTCCCTGCTTTGGAGGTAGGAGCCCCCCACTGCTTAGATCTGCACATAGGCTGAGACTGAAGTCTTGGTGGTCTGCTGTTCCTGAGTTTGGACTGAGAAGACCTGGAAGGGACTGGAAATGACCAGTTATTTGAAGGTCAATGCCTACTGAATCTGGGAGGCTGTACTTGTAGAAAATCAACAGTTTGCATAGATTTAGCTTTTTCCGCCATCTTTTTGAGGACTTCCTCTGCTTTGTTGCCAAAAAGGCGGTCTTGGTTTAAGGGTGCATTCAGTAGTTTAGCTTTAACATGATCTGGTAAGTTTTGTTCCTTAAGCCAAGCATGCCATCTAAGTACAGACCCAGTGACAGCAGCCCTGCAAGATGTTTCTAAAGCATCAAAACCATATTGCAAAATATGCTTACCAACTTGTTCTGCACAATGCATTAAATCTTGCAAGTCTTTGTGTTCAGCACAGTCAGGAATCAACATAATTTTCTGTTTAAGTAGTCTCATAATATGCTGCTGATACTTTAACATATGAAACTGGCAATTTAAAGCCCTAATGGCCAAAGTAGCAGAAGTGTAAACCTTCTTACCCCATCTGTCTAAGGCTCTAGAATCTCTGTTAGAAGGGGTAGGATTTTTGGCAGCAGTAGCCTTAATGCCTTTTGGTCTATGGGAAATGGTCTCTGGATCCACAGTAGGATTCTTGAAGAGGAACTTGTGAGAGTCAGGTACTCTGTAGTACCTGTAAGGTTTTCTGGGAGCTGGAAGTAAAGTGTCTAGGGTAAGGCTAGATTCCAAGAAAACATCTACAATAGCCAGAACAGGAGGGGATAGCTAGAGGCCGGTGCTGAGGCAAGAGTAAGAATTCCCTAAGTCTCTTTTTGAACTCTGAATAGTCCTGGCTTTCCCAGCAGAAATGCTCCCTAAGGGTATGTAAGGTTTCACCAAAAGAAAAATCTTCTGGAGGGGAAGCAGAGGGAATAGAATCCTCTGCATCAGAATCCTAAGTAGATAAGGGCAAATCCTGGTAATCAGAAGGAGCAGAAATATCAGATTCCTGATCAGAAGAATCAGAAAGAAAATCAGTTCTAGGTCTCAGAGGGGGAAGGCTGGCTTCCCCTAATTAAGGTAATAAGGTCTTCAGCCATTCTAAGCATTTGTCTTTGAGGCATATGGGCCTGAATCAGCAGATTGATGGTCTGTTTTCTAGGTGTAGTGTGACTTTTACACCGGAGGAATTCAGTACTTCTAGTTGGAAATGAAGCCGTTGGTTTGAATGAAAGTTGGAAGGCTTGAATACACCCTCAGAAGCCGGTGCCTGCACAGCGGCTCTGGATCCATCTGAGGCAGAGACATCCGCAGGTTCCATAGCTGAAGAAGCATCTTGCGGCATACCGGACTCCGAAAGGGTCTCAGTAGAGGCCTGTGAATCTGTAGTAGTGGGTATCAGGGGCTGCAAAAGCACCTCACTGAGTACCGGCAGACTGGCGACTAGCTTAATGGAAGCATCTTCAGCAGTTTTGGACCTGCGCTGTCTGTCTCTATCCTTAACATTTTTTCATAAGATCGGTAGTCAAAAGGCTTAATGAAGCCATTTTGGAGTACAGAGATCGAGAACAAAAGCATTGAGCTACAAAAACAGCCCAACGATGAATAGTTCGGGCGTTGAACAAGGCACAAAAATGACAGTGAGGAATGTCATGGTCTGGGCCTAAACAGATGACGTAGTAAGAATGATAATCTCTATGAGGTATTTGCTTTCCACAGGCAAGACAATTGTTAATTTTTTTCCGACATCGATTAGAGCAAGAAAAAAAGGATCCCCAATGAGGTACTTATCTTTTTTGAAGACTTCGGGTCTGAAACTCGAAAATGAAAATTTCAGGAGTCAGCCGACCAGCACTTGCAAACTGCTTCTGCTTCGCCACCGCACGGCAAGAAAGACTGACGTAATGGCGTCGGCTGCATGTTTTATACCCCTTATGACCTGACATCATGGAAGAAGCGACAGCATCCGATGCAAAATCCAAAGACTCTGGTATTCAGGCCGGCTGAGGGCTACCTGCAGACAGATAACCCAAATGTGATGACTGCAACAGTGAAACATGAAGAACATCTCCTATCACCCACAATGTCAGTTGAAGAGTGGACAGGTAAGTATGGATGAGAGACCCTTTGTCTTGTGTGAGTAGGTTCACCCTGTGACATAACTTGTGGTGATTACCCTTGGCTAGGTGCAGAAGAGGGAACCAATGCTGTCCAAGCCAAAAGGGAGTCACCAACAAGATTTTGGGTGAGCTTTACTCGATCTTAAGCAAGACCCTCAGAATTAGAGGAAGGCATAGAGAACCATCCTCTTCCAAGGAAAGGATAGGACTGGGGATTCTGGTGCAAAAAAAAGAGGAAGTCTATTTAAAGTGGGGGAGATCTACCTGAGGAGTACCTCACTGCTGGACAATGTCCAGAAACAGGGCCCCTTCAGATGGTCGAACTTTTAAAAGTTCGACTTTCATATGGCTGAGACCATATGATCAAACTTTTAAAAGCTCGACCAGTCTGAATGGGGATCTCCATAGAACGCGGAACAGGAAGATTTCCCTTTACCGAAATGTACTGCGATCTCGGAGTTGGTTATTTAAATAGCAGGGTGTGGGGGTGCAGCCCCTCACATGGGGGGGTGCAGGGGGGCTTGCTAGCACTGTTTAGTTTTTTTTTTTTTAATTTCTTTTTTTTTTTTCACATTTTCGTACATTCAAATGTTCGATCATACAGGTAGTGACCATATGAAAGTCAGGCATTTGGATGTTTGATTATCTGAAACAGACCCCCAGAAACATCTCATGATCATCCATTCATGAGCCAGTATTTTGGACCTGCTCAAAGAATCTGCCACTATATTTTGCTCTGAAGGACTGTATATAGCCTGAACAGTCACTTGATACTGGGCAGCAAGATCTCCAAATTGAAGAGCTAGCCTGCAAAAAAGGTAAGACTGTTGTGCCTCTTGCTTGTTGATGTAGCATATCACTGTGGTATTGACTATAAAGATTTTGAGAGGCCCTGGAAGAAAAGGGGATGAAAGGTCTGAAGGGTGAAAAGGAGAGCCTTCATCTCCTTGACACCTATGTGGTCTGACCTCTGCTGAGGGGGTTAGAGACGCTGGACCTTGAGGGGAACAAAAGAGCCTCCCCACTCTGCCTCTGAGTCATCCAAGAAAAGTGCTACAGCGGGAACTGGGGACTAAAAAGGAAGCCCCAGGTTGAAAGACAGGTAATGAATCCACCACTGAAGCTCAAACTTGAAGCATGGAAGAACAGAGACTAGAAAATCTAGAGGATGATGGTGTTGGAGACATACTTACTTTAGGAATGACTGAAGCTTTCTCATGTAAAGCCTGGCAAGAGGAAACTTAGGAATGGCTGTAACTGAAACCTGAGGAAGAAGGGGTTGAAAAAAGGAGACAAAAGAAAGCCTTGGAAGGAGGCAGGGAAGCCAGCATAGGGATAGTCTGGAGCCTTCAACCAAGAAACACAATCCTGAGAAGAAGCCAGGATGGATTTCTAAAAGTTTATTGTAACCCCAAGGCTGTGCAATAAATGAACAGTTCTCTGGAGGTGCTGAAGCAAGCCTGAATGAGTAGGTCACCCAGAAAAGCAAACATCTGAACCCCTCTCATCCTGCTTCTCTCATCCTGCAATAAGCAATCACAGGAGTGAGGCATTTGGTGAAAACCCTAGGGGCTGTAGAAAGACCACAGGGCAAAGCAGAGAGCTGGAAATGCAAGGAAGAAACAAACACAAAAACTTCCTAAAAAAGGCAATGAATTGGAATGTGAAGATAAACATCCTTGAGATGTAGGGGATCAGGAAAGCCTGGGGAAGAGGTGGAAGCAGGATCTGAAAGGATAACATCCAAAAGGAAAGAATCTTCAGAAAGGTGTTTAGCTGAGAGGGGTCCAGAATGGGTCACCAGGTGGCTTCCCCTTCTTGAGAACCAGAAACATTCTGAAATAAAACCCTTCTGCTCCAAAGAAGGGGGCACAGCTTGAATGGTGCCTTATACCCTGAAGTAGTTCTGGGAAGAAAGGAAATGGTTATTGAGGAGGTTCAGGGATGCCCAGAAAAGGAGACAGGGATTTCCATTCCAGGAAGTACCCCTAAAAGGATAATGGACAGAATCCAAGAGTCTCCAGTGATCTTTTACCAATTGGGAAGGGACAGGGAAAGATGAACAGATAAAGCAACCTGACTCAGGCAAGGGGAAAGCAGAGAGATAGAACCTGGCTTGTCTTGAAAAGGAGGTTTCTGAGAAGTGGGAGTCTGAGCAAACTTAGCAGAAGAAACCCATCTAGAACTCTTCTTACCTTTGGGAGGAGGGTGAGGTTTGTCTGTGAAGAAAAAATGTTTCAATTCCTGCAAGGCCTTACCCCTATCCTGCAAAGGCTTAGAAAGCTCAGCAGCTGTAGAACCAAACAGGTTCTTATTAACAAGGGAAGTATTCAATAGTTTAGTCTTAATATCAGGCAAAGGCTGCAGACAAAGCCAAGAGTAACATCTCAAAACAGAACCAAAAGCAGCAGCTCTAGGGGAGGCATCAGCCACATCATAACATTTAGAGTGGTGGGCTACTTGAGAAGTAGGGCCCATTAAGGACAAGGCTGAGGCCTTCGAGACAGAATCAGGACAACAATCAAAGATAGCCTGGAAAGAAGGGCTAAAACAAACCTGGCCATAAGGGTCTGGTAATTAATAGCTCAAAAGGCCAAGGTGGCAGCAGTATATACCTTCTTGCTCAGCCATTTTATGTCCCTGCTGCTGTCCTTGTCTGAAGGAAGCAATTTAGTAGATGAAAAAAACTTACAGGTTTTGTCAGAAGAGAGACAACAGAAGGGTCAAGCAGCACATCTGTAGAGAAATTTACACTCATCAGGCACCTTGTAAAATATGGCAGGTTTCTTAGGGGCTGGGTTGAGAATTAGTGGCAAAAGAAGCTGTTGAAAAGGCATCTAAAAGGGCACAGCCAAGACAGAAGACATGACAGATGGCTTAGGGGACTCCATCTGGAGCAGCCCTTAATAGCTTTTCTGAATGTCAGAAACTTGAGAATAATCACATTTAAAGCATTCCATCATATGAGAAACAGCATCCCCAACAGGGAGGGTCTGGGCTGATAGAGTCTTCCGGCTCAGAACCATAATCCAACAGAGAAGGGAACTGAGTGGAATAGGCCAAAGATTCTTCCTCAGGATCCAATTCCTCTTCAAAGGAGTCCTGCTCTCTGGACTTTAGTGGGATAGAGGACCAAGGGGGAGCAGGGACAGAAACTCCTTGGGAAGGCTTCAAGGCCATTAGTGCATTAAACAACACCTGGGTAAAATCCTGCCATTCACTCTGGGGATCCTTAGAAGCAAGGGAAATGTGCTTTTTTTTTGTTTCTTTTGAGGGACGTCTGCCCTAAAAACCCTAGGAGGTTCAGACTCTTGCCTACATTCAACTAATGTTGTAGGAATCGCTTCCCGAAAAAGAAGTTATGCACTTGCCATAACGTTCTATGCGAGTTGTTCATCTCGCCTTCATTCTTACACATGGGTTCAAAGCAGATCCCTCGGCTCAGAGTCGGCTGCTTTCATAAGCTCGAGGTTTTTGAGTAGCTCGAGGCCAAGTCCCTATCCCATGATGCTCTCTGCCTCAACTTAGATCTAGTTTGCTGATCTCAACATATATAACATAACACAAGAATATTACTCCAGGCAGAGTAAGAAATCCTACCATCCCACTAGACCACAAAAACTCTTACTTATTCTTCGTGAAGCCTGGAGGGGGAAGGCAGGTGGGAATGCAAGAATGAAGGCGAGACAAATAACTCACATGGAATATTATGGTAATTACATAACCTCTTTATGTGCAGTTGTTCAATCTCACCGTTCATTCTTACACATGGGTAGTGTCCCAAGCACCATTCATCTTGGGTGGCTCACAGGAGTATATTCCGGAGGACAGTGGAACCAAAGGAAGCCCTGTCCCTGGAGGCTTTATCTACTTTGTAATGCATAATGAAGGTATGAGACTTAGACCAAGTGGCAGCAGTACATATGTCCAAAGGCAGCCTAGCCATATAAGCTGAAGAAACAGCCATAGTGGAATGCGCTTTATATAAACTGAAGAAGAAACAGCCATAGTGGAATGCGCTTTCACACTATATTCTAATGGTTGATTCACGGAGGAATATGTGAATTTTATGTAGTCAGTCAACCATTTGGAAAGAGTAACTTTTGACACCGGAAGCCCTTTCTTGTTGTCAGCATGAGAGACAAAATGTTCTGATTTTCTAAATTCTTTTGTTCTATCCAAATAAAATCTGAGTTGTCTGTGAACATCAAGTTTATGCAACATATACTCCAACTTGTTGGAATGGTTACTGAAGAAAGTGGGGAGTTCAATAGTTTGATTCAGACAAGTCTCTGAACATACCTTTGGAAGGAAGAGTTAGTCCTGAGCGACACTCTGTCAGGGCGAAAAATTAAATATGGGGGTTTAATAGATAAGGCCTGAAGTTCGGACACACTACATGCTGATGTAATGGCCACCAAGAAGATGGTTTTCCAACACAGAAATTTAGTTGGCAGGGGGACGCAAGCTCAAATGGAGGAAGAATAATCCTTGATAGAAGAAAATTCAGATTCTAGGGAGTGATAGGTTGTCTAACTGGTAGTCCAAAATGTATGGTACCTTTTAAGAAGGCTCTACATAACCTGTGAGACATACGATTAGAACCTTCCGATCCAAGGTGAAAATTTGAAATTGCAGCCAACTGAACCCATATGGTGGCAGCTGCAGCACCTTCATTAAAAAGCTTAGTCAATAACTCTAAAATGCTAGCAATTGGGGTGACGTATGGGTCAGTATTGTTTTGCTAAGCCCAGAAGACAAACTGCTTCCATTTGCTGGCATAGAACTTTCTGGTGGAAGCTTTATGACAGGATACAAAGATATGCTGCATCTCCGAGGAAAAATTGTGGGACCTGGCTATGTTGGAAATTGGAGCAGCCAAGCTGTCAATCTGAGGGAATGAAGAGTCCCTGATGAATATGTCAGCAGATCTGGAACTGGGTCCAAAATCCAAGGTTCCTCTAGTTAGTTGAGTCAAAGGAAGGGAAACCAAATCTGTCGAGGCCAATACGGGGCTATCAGAATTACCGTCCTCGCCAGGGTTTGGCTTTCTGCAAGAATTTTGCAATCAGGGGAATTTGGTGGAAAAGCATATAGAAGTCCCAGGGGCCAAGTGTGTATGAGAGAATCCCTTGGGTTTTCCCCTGGTGGGGGATTCAGGGCAAAGTAGCTTCTGCATTTGGCATTCATAGGGGAACAGGCACTGCAGAAAATTATCTCCGCTACGTAGTCTTTGAGGGACCACTCATGCGGCATCAGAATGGCTCTACTCAGTTTGTCAGCCATCACATTGGATTTCCCCAGGATGTGCATTGTTATCAAAAAGCACTCCATGAATACAGTCCACTTTCAGACTTTCAGGGCCTCTCGGCATAAGTGATAAGACTTGGTTCCCCTTGCTTGTTGATATACCAGACTACTGACATGTTGTCGGTCTGAATCGCAATCGTTCCCAGAGGAAGAGAGTCTTGGAAGTACTGCAATGCCAAAAGTACTGCTCTCATCTCCAGAACATTTATGTGCAATTGTGACTGCCTCTGACCAGGTGCCTTGGGCTGTTCTTCCCTGAAAAAGCCCCCCCACCCTATCAGAGAAGCATCCATGGTCACTGTGGCTGATGGTGGGGGGAGAACAAATGAACAACCTACTGTTATATGATGACTGGCCAACCACCATTGAAGATCCTTTCTGCATGAATCTGTAATCATTATCAAGAATGACATCAGGAGTTGTTGGTAAAACCACTGGGTGAAGAGTAACCATTGAAGTATTCTCATGTGCATACGCCCGCCCTAGAGGAACTGCTATGAGAGTTGCTGCCATAGTACCTAGTAACTCCAACACTTGAGAGGCTGGTACTTTTTTGTTTGTCAGAATGTCCGATACCTGTTGCAGAGTGACTATTCTTTCCAGTGGTAATTTTACCATAGTGGTGGTGGTGTCTAATCTGCTCTGATAAAGGAGACACGCTGTGATGGTGACAACGCAGACTTGCCGAAATTTATAGTTATTCCTAACTAAGAGCACAGATTGAGACAGTGTGATCCCTGGATTGAAGTAGTTGATGCCTGGAGGTGGCGGTGAGGAGCTATTAGTCCAGATACGGAAACGCTCAGAATCCTAGATGCCTCAGGTGAGCCATACCCACTGCCATGCATATGGTAAACACTCTGGGAGCTGTTCCAAGACCGAAGGGCAGTGCTTGGAATGGAAAGTGACTGGATCCCAGCTGGAAATGTAGGTGATCTCTGGATGGTCTGGCCATTTTGATATGATAGTACGCATCCTTGAGATCTATAGAGAACATCCAAATGCCCGTTCCTAGAAACGGAAGAATCGATTGAAGCGTGACCATCCGGAACTTCTTTACAAAGGTGTTGAGTCTGCTGAGGTCCAAAGTGGGCCTCCAGTCCCCTGTTTTCTTTGGAACTAAAAAGAATCTGGAGTAGGTTCCAGATCCTATTTGGTCTGCTGGGACTGGCTGGATGACTCTTTTCCCGGCATACTTTGAATTTCTAAAGCTGCTTGATCCCTGAGACTGGGTGGAACATCTGGTATTTTCTTTCATACAGGGGGAGGTTCTGAGAACGGTATGACATAACCTCTGGTAACAATGCTTTGTACCCAAGAATCTTTTGCAATTTCTATCCAGGTGTCTGGATACAAAGACAAGTGACCCCCGACTGCCTCCAGAGTAGAACAGTCGGGCCTCCTTTCAGGAGCTCTGGTAGGACTTGCCAAAGAACAGATTGCTGTTGCCCTGGTTCTGTGGACCCCCTCTGCCACTTGGGTGGAGTCTTCCACTATTGCCCCCTCCTCTGCCCCTGGAGGGGGGGTTCACTACGTGTGTTATGAAAAGCTCCTTGAGACTTCCAGAAAGTACAGTTTTGTACCTACCATAAATGTAGATGTTCGAAGATCCACATTGCTGCAGTCCTCACTTATGGGTAGTCTGCTGTCCTCGGTCGGCCCGAATACCAAAGTATTAGGCTGACGTCGGTCATGGGCGCCTAGAACTGACATCAGAGCGTCAGGGTATAAAAGCGCATGACTGACGTCATATCCTCAGTCTTTTCTTGCCCCAGATGTCAGAAGGCCCTAAACATAGAGGCCACAGCCAAAAACAGAATACCTCCCAAAAGCATGTCCAACAACAACCATCACCCAAACTATATAAACATAACAAAGCAGTGGAAGGAGGAGAAGTAGGGTGGACTGCAGCAATGTGGATCTTGAACATCTACATTTATGGTAGGTACAAAACTGTACTATGTTCTTCATCTCACATTGCTGCAGTCCTTACTTATGGGTAGAATCCCAAAGCAAGGGAATGAGGATGGAAATATCACAAAGCATTAGGGGCTGCTAAAATGCCCTGTAATATTGCAGTGGCAAACCCAGCCCTAGATGTAGAATAAAGAGGAAGGTGGTAATGTTTAGAGAAAGTATGTACTGAACTCCAAGTAGCTGCTTCCAAAATATCTTTTGTAGCTACCCCTCTTAGAAAGGCAGTAGAAGTGGCAGTAGCCCTAGTGGAATGAGGTCTAACTCCAGCGGAACCTCCTTACCATGATGGGAATAACAGAAAGAAATACAACTCCCAATCCATTTAGAAATAGTTTGTTTTGACACAGGTTTACCCTGAAAACCCAAAGCAAAAGAAACAAACAACTGCTGAGACTGTCTGAACTCCTTGGTTCTGCTCAAGTAATAACGTAACTGCCTGTGAATATCCAAAGTATGCAAAATCTTCTCCCTTTTATTTTGGGGTTTGCATAAAAAGTAGGCAAATGAATAGTTTGATTTAAAGCCACACTAGAAACCACTTTAGGCATAAAGGAAGGATTAGTACGCAAGATACCCTGTCCTTATGAAAAATTAGGAAAGGCTCCACTGCCATAAGGGCCTGTAATTCAGAAACCCTTCTTGCAGAAGTAATGGCCAACAAAAAAGCAGTCTTCCATGACAAATACTTTAATTCGGCAGTAGCTGCAGGCTCAAAAGGTTGTAGAGTAAGTTTTCCAACACAAAATTGAGATCCCAAGCAGGAGTAGGAGCTCTAATGGGGGTCTTAAGTTCTTTGCCCTCTAAGAAATTGCTTAAACACAGGATGAGAGAATAAAGGAGGATCACAATCATAGTGAGCAGAAATGGCTGCAGCATGAATCTTTATAGAGGAGAAAGACAAACCTTTGTCCAATAACTCAGTAAGGTATTGAAGAGAAGCACTTAAATTAGGCTTGGAAACATCAAATGCCTTTGCTTTGCTCCAAATAAAAATCTCCTCCATTTATCCGTAAACTTTCCTGGTACTAGGCCTTCTGGCCTCCAAAATAACATTCAAAACTTGTTGTGGAAGCTGAGACCCTCAAGGGTCTAGAGCAGAATATGCCAGGCTGTTAGATGCAGAGACTGAATCCTGACATTGAGGAAGTGACTGCCCTCCTGAGACAAAAGATGTGGAATTAAAGGTAGAGGCCATGGAGGCTCCCTCACTAAACTCCTCAGAAGTGGGTACCAGTGCTGTCGAGGCCAATCCGGTGCTATCAGAATCATGGCTGGCTTGTCTTGTCTGGCTTTCAAGAGTACCTTGGGAAGAAGAGGCAGAGATGGAAAGGCATAGACATGAAGATTGTTCCAACTGAATGACAGAGCATCCACCTTCCAAGCTGTGTGATGAAACTGTTTTGTGCAAAACTTTGGCAACTGGTAATTTAGTGGAGAAGCGAACAGATCTATGTCTGGAGTCCCCCATAACACTGTCAACTGCTGGAATACATGAGGATCCAATTTCCACTCGTGAGGATCCACTATTTGTCTGCTCAACACATCTGCTAAGGAGTTCTGTGCTCCTGGCAGAAACCTTGCCTGAAGATTGAGTTGTAAACTGAGAGCAGTCTCCCACAAAATCATCGCTTGCCTGCAAAGAGGGCAAGAATGGATTCCCCCTTGCTTGTTGATGTACCACATGACAGTCGTGTTGTCTGTTTGAATCAACACCTGCCCTGGATGAAGTAAATCCTTGAAAGCCATTAATGCAAACTGGACTGCTAACATCTCTTTCAAGTTGATATGCAAATGTTGAAGTCTGACAGGCCACGTGTCTTGCACCCATTTTCCATTGAGGTGTGCTCCCCAAGCCTTGTCCGAGGCATCTGTCGTTAGAATCTGACTCGCCTCTGGTCGGGTCACAGAGAGTCCCTTGTTTAGGTGACATTCCTGAGCCCACCACAAAAATTCCTTCTGAATGCAAGGTATTATCTGAATGACTGTGTCTAGATCTTGGCAGTGTTGTGTCCATACATTTTTGAGATACCATTGAAGCTTCCTCATATGCAGTTTGGCATTGGGAAGCACCAGAATACAAGATGCCATGAACCCCAAGGCTTGAAGGACTGTCCTTGCAGTCAGCCTGGACTGTAGAGACATTTGATGGAAATAAAGAGAAAGGCTTCTTTGTCCGGGGTCAAAAAGGCCATCTGGGAAGCTGTATTCAGTCTCACACCCAGAAAGCACATGTCTTGAGAGGGTACTAGACTGGACTTTGTTTCGTTCACAGAATACCCTAGGCATCTTAACACTGCCCTCACATACTGTAGATGATGAAGAAGTTCGTCCTTCTCTTGAGCAATAATCAGGCAATCGTCCAAATAAGGATAAATCTGAATTCCTCTTAACCTGAAAAAGGCTATCACTGGAGCCAGAACCTTTGTGAACACTCTGGGCGCAGTAGATAAGCCAAAGGGCAATGCAGAGAACTGATAATGTAAATTTCCAGCTCCAAAACGCAGGTACCTCCTGCAACTTGGCCTGATAGGAACATGAAGATAAGCCTCTTTGAGATCCAGAGTTACCATCCAGTGATCTTTTCCCAACAGAGGTAAAAGCTGTTGTAACATCAGCATCTTGAACTTTGGAATGTCCAGGTAAGTGTTGAGGATAGATAAATCCAAAATTGGTCTCCATGTGTTCCCTTTCTTTGGAACTAGAAACAGGCGAGAATAAAATCCTAGGCCCACTTCTGACAGAGGAACTGGCTGTATAGCTCCTATTTGAAGTAAAGAAATCTGTTTGTGAGCCTCTATCCTTTGTCGAGGAGGAACGTCTGGCATACCCTTGAAAGGAGGTAATGTATGGAAATAAAACTTGTAGCCTCGGTTTATAATGTCTAACACCCATTTGTCCTGGGTGACCAAAAGCCAGTTTTGCTTGAAAAGTGCTAACTTTCCTCCCAAAGGAGCTGCCAGGCAAGAGGAATCTGGCAGCTGAAAATGCAGGTCATTGGGTCTGTTTACGAAAGGACTGACCCCTGCCCTCACCTGCAGACTGTGCAGGCGAACTCCATGTTCTAGGTCTGAAGGAACTCTGAGCTCTGCCCCTACCACGTCTAGATCTGCCCCTAGACTGAGAATCAGAAGAAGGGTACGTCCATCCTTTAGCAGGCCAATTTCTACTAAACTTTGGAGGTTGCACCTGCAAAAAATCTTTAACAGTCTGCATAGACTTAGCCTTGTCCTCCATTTTCTTTAATACAGACTCCACAGGAGGACCAAACAAAACTTCAGACTGTAAAGGAGCATCCAGAATTCTAGTCTTCACATGCTCTGACAAATTCTGATCCTTAAGCCAGGCGTGCCCTCTTAATAACTGAACCAGTGGCCGCCACCCTAGAAGAAGCCTGTACAGCATCAAAGCCACACTGCAAAGAATGCTTGCCCACCTGTTCAGAGACATGTACCAAATCTTGCAATTCTTTACACTCTATACCCTCTGCCAAAGCATCCACTTTAGATTTTAGCTGAGAAAGGAGGAAATTCTGATATTTCAACATATGAAACTGGCAATTTAAAGCCCTCATTGCCAACGTAGAAGAGGTATACACCTTCTTACCCCATCTATCCAAAGCTCTAGCCTCTTTATCTAGAGGAACGATTTTTTACAACAGAAGCTCTAACACCTTTAGCCCCTGACTAATGGTTTCTGGGTCTGCTCTAGGACTTTTATACAGATACTTATGAGCCTCAGGCACCCTGTAATACCTGTCCGTTTGACTGGGCGAGGAGGCACAGAATCTGGATTAAGGGAAGCCTCCGAGAAAACATCTTGAACAACATCCAAAACTGGAGGAATAGCTAAGGGCCTATGCTGTGGCAGAAACAAAATTCCCTAAGCCTTTTCCGGAATCAGAGAAATCCTGTCCTTCCCACTTAAAATGTTCCCTCATGGAATGTAAAGTTTCTGAAAATGAAAAATCCTCAGGGGAGAAGCAGAAGGAGTGGAATCCTCTGCATCAGAATCCGAATAAGTAGGAAAATCTTGCATGTCTTCCACAGAAGACTCTGAATCATCTGAGGCCTGTCCCAAACTTTCCAACTCTGTCTCTACCCTGGGCCTCTTATCAGGAGGGGGCATAGAACCCCTAATTAGAGTAATCAAATCTTCTGCCATTTTAAGCATGTGCTTTTTAGGCATAGACCCTGAGGAACCAGGACTGACACCAGAGGAAGACAAAACAGACCTGCCCTTAGAAGGAGCCTTAGAGATAGTAGCAGAAGGCCTAACCACCCTAGCTACAGTAGGGAGAATAGTAACCTGAGAGGCCCCTTCAGCCTGACCTGACTCCTGAGAGGCCACCTCTTGCAAAATCAAAGTTTCCCCCTGAGTTTCAACAGGAACTTCAGCCGGGTCCACCTGCTCCCCTGCAGCCTCTAAAGGACCGGCGTCCGAAACAGACGAATCATCCTGCCTAAGCTTTACAGATTTGTCTTTGCGCTTCTTAGTGGAAGCGGGTGTCGGAGGATCCGACGGCATATTATAATTACACCTTTTGCCAAAGACTAACCTAGCAATCTAATCTCCGTTTATAGTGCGCTTATTGAACCTAGCACAAAACCGACACCCTACTGCTCGGTCCCCAAACAAGGTATGCAAAGCGAGTGGTAATCCCTATCGGTATCTGTTTCCACAAGAAATACAAGTATTCACTTTTTCTGACATCCGGTAAATAACTGAGGCAAGAAAAAACAAAAATACTCCCACAGGTTTAGGCCCAACTTGGTATCGGTCTGAAAAATCCGAAAAATCTCAGAACGCCATACGGCACTTGCAACGCTGCTTCTGCATCGGACCATGCGGCAAAAAAGACTGAGGATATGACGTCGGTCATGCGCTTTTATACCCTGACGCTCTGATGTCAGTTCTAGGCACCCATGACTGACGTCAGCCTAATACTTTGGTATTCGGGCCGACCGAGGACAGCGGACTACCCATAAGTAAGGACTGCAGCAGTGTGAGATGAAGAACATCCACATTTTTCCTCCCTTTTGCCCTTTGGGGTAAGGTCTAGTAGGGGTGGAAAAACAGACTCCTACTGCAGATAGAGTCTTTCCATCTTGTTCACACCTAGTGAGGGTCTCCTTGACTTTAGGCCCGAAAAGGGATGAGCCATCAAATGAGGTATTAATGAAGGAAGACTTGAAGGCTTCTGCAAAGGAGCATAAGCGCATCCAGGAATGTCTCCGAAGAGCTTTTGTTGAACCCGCTGCCCGACTCGAGCCATCGGCTGCATAAGAAATGAGCCGCATGGACAAGTTAACTATGGAATTAAGGATATTGAGCTGGGATGTCACCTTATCAGGAATGCCTTCAGCTGTAATACTCTGTAGTGCATCTCCAAGCTCTTTAAGGAGATCTCTTTGAAGTCGGGTAAAATGTGTCAAATAGTTGAGCGATCGCATGGCAAAAGTTGCTGAACTAAAAATGCATTTCCCATACCTGTCCATCGTCCTGGAATCTCTATTAGGAGGATGGACAGTAGAAGAGGTCTTAGACATCTTTTTCTTGATGGCCGCCACCACCACCATGGCATCAACTGGCACTCCCTTGGTAGTCCTGTGGCGATGTAATAAACTTATTGGATCTCTGTGGGACAGGTTCCACAGTAGAAACAAACAATTGACCCAATATCAGGGCACTAGCAGATAACAAATAAATGACAAGGCCACTGCACAAAGGATTAAAGTACTTTACTGTAGGATTCAAAAGCAGACCAGCGGACAAATTACAAATACAGCTACAAATTTCTTACATTTAATCATCATTTATTACTTACAAAAGCTCATCAGATCATCAAAGCTTCATACCAGTGCATCATAGCACTTAAATAGTGATATTTAAGTTTTATTATTTATATGTGAGTTGATGCAACAGCTTCTTATTAATGCTATTCCTGTAGCATTTTATTACTGTTGTAATCATTTACTGATAATAATTCTGATGATAACTTGACCGCTACTGGTATATTACAAATTGAACAAGTACTCGAAGTACTAGCCCTGGCTGCCTCTAAAAAATACATGCTTCACATTTATTTGTTACAGGTTCCACAGTATCAAGAGACTCCCAACTCCATTAGTTCATCGAAGGGTGGAGTCACCCAGGGGGTGGGAGGTTGAGGCCCAAAGGCCTTCAGAAGTACCGACTCATCATCAGTAGGGCTAACAGACTGCCAGTCACCCCTCTGTTTCAAGATTTCAAGGATATCAGCAAATGAGATATTCTCTGAGGGGGACTGTGGGGACCCTTCTGACTCTAAGTCAGTGTCTGATGTGACAGACTCCTGTGGGGTGTCTAAATGCTTCCTCTTGCAAAGCTTCTTCCTGAGAACCTCTTCAGTGGGAGCTTCTGGTGAGGTCTCAGTAGAACATGGGTCACCCAATGGGGCTACCCGAGGCTCTGGGTCTCGACGCTTTACAGGGACCTGTAATTCAGAGATAGAAAGTGGCACTTTCTGGGGTGAGGAGGAAGGCCCTGATGAAGTGGGTGTCTTGGAAGACATAACTCTCCTCATGGCATTGAAGGCTCCACTGCTAAGACACGAGGACATAGCTGGTTCCGAAGAAGATGGCATCCTCCCAGGTGCCAAAACAGTGGGCTCCGACACAGAGAAAGGAGCCGAGCTCATCCATGCCAATGCTCCGAGAGGAAGGGTCGGAGCAGACCCATCAGTTTGACTCTTCCCCCCTGGAGTTGACCGGAGAGTGTCAGCTCCCAGACTCCTCGAATGGCATCAAAGTAGTCTGAGTTGACGGAGCCGATGGGACTAAAACAGGCCTTGACTCAGAGGGTTCCACAATCATCGGTTCCACCTCCCCAGTCTTCAAAGGTCCAGCTCAGCTCGGAGGAGGAGTAGACACTGTAGGCAAGACTGTCTTCAGCTCCAAAACCGGTTGGGCCGGAGCTGACAACAATTTGGCTAGTGCCAGATTCTCGAGGAGCCTCTGCACCACTCAGTCCACATCCACATCAGAGGGGCTTCTTGAAGAATGAGTCATAGGGATCAACGAAGTCACCGACTATAAAATAGGTTATTTCAATGTTTCGGGGATCAGCTCTGAAAAACAAGCTTGTGGTGCTTGGCTCCGAGGACTACGGAACCAGCGACCGCACCGTCTCAGCAAGTTTCAGAGCTGAAGACTTCGGCTCTGAAGAAGCTTTTGAAGATTTGGATCCCTTCAAAGATTTTGAAGTCTGGTCAGCCTTGTCAAGCAATTCCTGGAAATCAGGTTTTAACAAACCAGTCTACCAATTTTCTCCTGCATTCCAGCAAGACCCTGCTGCTAAAGGAATGACAAATGGAGCAGTCCTCCTGAAGATGGACTGCCCCCAAACAGTGCACACAACTGACATGCTGATCAGTAATTGACATTTTCTGCGCACACTTAGGGCATTTCTTGAACCCAGACTTTTGTTTCTCTCTTTCTTTACGATCCGCCATAATTCAATGAAAGAACAGGATATATCTAGGTCTATTTAAACAGTCTAGACACAAACACCACTCTAGATAAATAGAAAGCAATCTCTAAATAGTTGAACAAGCTAACAACACACACAAGAAAAAACTCTAAAGCTGTAAACAACTATAACAGCTATAATCAAGTTAAACTTCTAAACTTTTTAAACAGGATAGGGGTAAAACTCAAACGTGGTCAATGAAAGGCCTAAGAGCAGCCACTCTAGAAAGACAAAAATGTGTCAAAAAGGACTAAGGACAGTGCCTAAACAAAAAACTAACACTAACTAGCCAAGAAAAACACTTTTTGTTAGAGAATCTAAAGTTAACTATCTAATAATGAATTAAAAATAGAATTACTGGCCCGAGCTCCACTCTCTACCTCCAATCTGTTGCAGCAGCAAACTAGATCTGAGGTAAGGAAGAGAGCATCATGGGATAGGGACTTGGCCTCGAGCTACTTGAAAACCTCGAGCTTGGGAAAGTGGCTGACTCAGTGCTGAGGGATCGGCTCCGAACTCATGTGTAAGAATGAACGGAGAGATTGAACAATTTCCCCCTGAAATAAATTAGTGGAGGTTCCCCCTCAACATCCGTAACAGACATCTACAGAGCCTCCAAGGATATCCAAAATGACAATTCCATGCAAGCTTCTGATATGGTTGTGGTAGAGGAATCTCACGGATCAATCAGATTATCATCTGGGCTTTCATCAGCCTCAAGAGAAAGATACGGGGAGGCAGGACAGCAGCCAAATCAGACCAAACTCTTTTAGCCTTTTATTTGGCAGGCAAATGACCTATGGGACAGAAAGATTCTGCCATAGCACCGTGCATGAACAATTTAAGAAATTAGCTCTCCAGGTACATAGACAAGGAGGAGAGATGACTATGTAGGGTCTTAGAGACAAACACTTGGTTAAAAGAATACTTCATATGGTTGTGAGAAGCATCAGACACTGCTTGTGACGTTCCTTAAGGGGAATCTGCCTCCCACACCGACATTTCCCTT
Organism: Protopterus annectens; assembly: GCF_019279795.1. Lineage (NCBI taxonomy): Eukaryota > Metazoa > Chordata > Ceratodontiformes > Protopteridae > Protopterus > Protopterus annectens. The sequence continues at coordinate 889,540,480 of NC_056730.1, read as the reverse complement.
TTCTGGATGACATGTAAACTTGCAACTAAAGAAATAAAAGATTAAAAGAAACCCCAAAGAGGCACTTACCTGAAACGCATCCTGGTAATAAGCAGAGAGGAAAGAGCGTTCAGACTGGCAACAAGTTCTGAGGTACGCATGTCACCTTTATGCCCTATGCTTTGAACAGGGAGTATACATGTGAGGCACATCTTTAAAATCCTAAGGCTTTGGTACACTGGCTGAATGTTGGGATACCCATGACAGGGAATCCCTTTAGTTAAGAATATTGTAGCAGTGATATGGAATGACAAAATATATTTTTATTAAAACAAAAAATATACACTTGTTCAAAATGGACAGTTACTTGCAAGGTCAGTCAGTACATTAAAATGTCAATTACTTGGTGCAAATAATGTAAACCTATACACTTCAGTAAAGGAAGAATGAAGGCAAAAAATTAGATTACGTGAGTGACACCAGACAGGATGAAAGACAAAAAATTAGATTACGTGAGTGACACCAGATAGGATGAAAGACAAAAAATTAGATTACGTGAGTGACACCAGATAGGATGAAAGACAAAAAATTAGATTACGTGAGTGACACCAGATAGGATGAAAGACAAAAAATTAGATTACGTGAGTGACACCAGATAGGATGAAAGACAAAAAATTAGATTACGTGAGTGACACCAGATAGGATGAAAGACAAAAAAAAGAACTCCAGTTTGAGCATTCTCAGATTTAATCAAGCAAAATAAAAAAGGATAAACAGGATGTTAGGCTGCATAGTTATTGCCATTCTCCCAACATAAAAGCATTGGTAAGGAAACAACCTGAACAAAGCCAATGGCCATGCCCAGAAGTTATCAAAATGGCACAGATACTGAAACGTCAAAAAAGGCTATACATTTACATAATTAAAAAGAAAACAGGCACTAGACATATGACATATACAATACATCATACTGTTAGCACACTGTTTCTGGAGATGAGGAACATGAGCATTTGAAGCTAGAAGAGTTAAATTCAGGTCGCCTCATTTAAATATTACTTCATAAAAAGGATGAAGGGGGCCCAAAAATGCATTAAAGTTGTCGAAGATGGATGAAAAAAGTGATGAGATAGTCCTAAAGCAGCAACAGCAGATGATGCAAACTAAGGGTAGACTTCTGTCAGCATACTCGTATGTTACAAGCAGAGGCCCTACTGCTATACCAACAGGTTAAATTTAGTTTCTTCAGAAGTCCTGGCACAAAAATCTGTATTTTCAGGTGAAGTGGATGCACTTGAGTACTGTACTTTGCTCAGCCATGGAAGATTCAATCTATTCCTCCCCCAACAAGCATCATTCAACACCCACCTCGCCATCTAGTCCATAAAGTGACCACAACCTTAGCAGGGTCATAGCTAGTTAGTAGGTGTGTGGTGCAGAAGACTATTGAGGAGGCCCAGCTCAATTTCCCACATGACCAACAGCACTAATTGATTTGCTCAGAGTCACATAGTAGACAAATGAAAGTTGAGGGAATTGAATCCTGGGTAACAGGAAGCAGCTTGTTAGCAGCTATAGCCTTGACCATGCGCACCAACTGCTATACTGTCTTGACCACAGTCTTAATATTGGGCACAAAATTAACTCATTGCTTCTTGTATGAGCATGCTCATCAGGTAAGTGGAGCAGCAGTATAGCCCAAAAAAGCATACCTATCTTGAGTAGACTAGTTCTCTTCATTCACAAGACTACTATTGTTTGTGTACCACTTAGTCTTATCATATTACACAATCTACTGCAGCTACAGATTGCAAACTAAGATATATATGCAGCTTAGTGTGTGATCTATAATTGTTTTAAAAATAAAAAAGTAGAGTTAAATTTAAAAATTAAAAAAAAATTAAACATGCATTTAAATCAGCCCTGTCCCCCACTGCATTGATCCTGTGTGCATCCTACATCCAGACAGTGATATACCACAGTAAAACACATTCCTGCCATGCAAATCTCACCTGTTTCCATTTACAAATTTTTTTTAGCTATAGTTGTAAATAAAAAACACCTCTAACACCGCTGATGACAATCTGCCCGCCAATACATTGTAATGCTCCTGTCAGCTCTAACATCTCTGCTTTTTAATTTGGTATGTAAATACTGCCATGAAGTTCAGCAGAGGAGCAATTAAAGTGTCTCCAGCAATGTCGGTTTGTTTATGTCAACTGTAGCCTACATGGTACATTTTATTCCTCCCTGGAAAAACACCTCCAGCAGGCTACTTCAAAAGTAGTTGAAAGATCTGAAGATTGGTACTGAGTAGGACTCAGTGAAAGTCAACGCACCCAGAGACTGCCTTTCCAGAGAGCTGAAGAGAAGCAGCATATCATGTCTAGCCAGTATGCAGTATGGGTATTGAAGTTGTGTGTAGGGTGACAGCATGAGAGTTTGTTATTGTTTGTGTGCCCAATGAAAAAAGACTGGATCTGTGTGCACACTTCGACTGTGGAGTACAGAGGGGGGAATATCAGATGCACGTGTTTGTGTGTATAATGCTCATGTATGAGCCATTTGCAGCAGTGAAGTGTACTTCTATAAAGTAAGTTGAAGTGCTCTGTAGTACTGGTTGAGGTTTAGAGAGCAGATGGGGGTTGCAATGAGGTGTACACTATAGTTATGACAATAGTGAGTTGAAAAGCATTCTAGGTCCTATATTTGATCACAAGTAGATATTTGAGGTGTACACAGTCATACACAAGTGGGTGTGTTGGGTGCATGTATGCGAGGGCACACCTGAGAAAGATTGAGTTTTGCTCTGTTACTCAAAAAAATTTTATAACAAACTGTGGATTACAGTAACTAAATTATGACAGGCATGAGTTTCAGGTTTCATATCTTTCAGAAATTGCTGGCTAATGAAAAATATTTTATTCCTGCAACTTTCTAAGTAAATAGAAGGAATATTTAAAAATCAATGATTTTTGGTCTTTGTCCTCAATTTTCTTGAGCCAAAGGGATGACAGAACAGAGAGGAGTTGGAATGTGATAACACTGTTTGGACAGCAGTGAGTCGAACTACATTCACAGGTATTTATATCCTTTCATTCATTTGATCAAAAGCAGACATAGGAGCTGTACACAAACAGGTGTCTGTAACTGGTCATGTCTGTGTATGTGGGAACGTGTTTACACTGCATGGTTCAGAAAACAGGGAGCTGAAATAATTCCTGGGCTATTATCCATACATTTATTTATTAGGTCATAAGCTGACAGACAGCAAAGTGGTTATAATTGCTGGATATGAGGCTGCCTGTGGATAAAAAATGACTTGAGTGTTGCAGTGTATCTAAAGGTAAGGAGTTGCCCATAATTTCTTTCACTTTCCATCCTAGCTGATCAGCATTGTCCATATTAAGCAACTATCTTTGGTGGTCTATGCAGGATGTGTTAGTTAGAGATCACTAGCACAACTGCACAGCAAGTAATGTCATCTCATAGCATTTGGTTCTCTGAGATCTTAGCTGCAAGTCCTTCTATGTGGAGTCTGCACATCCCCCCTGTCTGTGTGGGTTTCATCCAAGTGTCCAGTTTTTCTCCAATGCCTTGCAAACGTATCAAAGGTGAACTGACATTCCACTGGTTTGACTGTAGGCAACACTGCAGTGTGTGAAATTAGTGTAAATTGATCATTAAAATAGCTTACACCTGTGTGATGTTGCAGGTATACAAGTATATTTTCTAATTTAATTTAAACTTGATTTAATTTAGCCATCATTTCTTTCACTTTCCATTACAGTCAGACATCAGCATTGTATTCAGCAAGTGATTATCTTTGGTGATCCAAGCAGAATGTGTGAAAGAAACTGATCGGTGCACAGAGGTGTATTAAAAAAGGTCACCTCTAGCTTGTCTAGGGGCAG